>NC_091173.1:47447120-47547120 GCF_040958095.1 Procambarus clarkii
TATAATGGTTAATAATAATAATAATTTATTTTAGGAAAAATACACACTTAGTTACAGGGTTACAGTACAAACATTCTGTTTGATTTAAAGATAGAGGTTAAATACAATGCCTAAAGCCACTAGTACGCATAATGTTTCGGGCAAGGTGAGGTGGGGAAAACACACTTAGACTAAAACTTAATAGTAATTGAGCTTAAAGTATAAATTGCGTTGAAAGAAAAAAATAATAAAAGATAAAAAAGTGGGGAACATGGTAGAAAATAGCCAATATACAAGTTGGTCAACAAACAGCCTTTTTTTTATTAGTAAGACATGGGTTGACATTAGAAGTAAGGTAGGTTACACGGAGTTAATTATGTTGTACTTAGTTTTCATCTTAAACTGGTTGAGAGAGGTACAATCTTTGACATGATTGGGAAGGTCATTCCACATTCTGGGTCCCTTGATTTGAAGCATTCCTAGTTTGATTAAGTCGTACTCTTGGAATATCAAATAGGTATTTGTTCTGGTGTGGTGCCCATGGGTTCTGTTACAACCTTCTAGGAAGCTTTTAAGGTCAGGATTGACATTACAATTCAGAGTTTTAAATATATAGTACACAAGAGAGGATGTGCAGTGACTTAATATCTAACATATTCAGAGATTTGAGTAAGGGTACCAAGTGCTGTCTGGGGCCAGAGTTAGATATTGTTCTAATAGCAGCTTTGTGTTGGGTAATTAGAGGACGTAAATGATTTTGGGTAGTAGAACCCCAAGCACAAATACCATAGTTGAGATAAGGATAGATGAGAGAGTAATGGAGCGTCACCAGGGCAGGGCGAAGACATAATATCTGATCTTAGAAAGAATGCCAACAGTTTTAGAATTTTTTTTTGCTCTATTTAGAATGTGTCCTGGAAATTCAGCTTGTTATCGATGAGGACACCAAGGAATTTACCATCAACTTTACTACTGATTTGTATATTGTTTATTCTTAGAATAATTTCATTTGAAGGTTTATTACCAAACAGAATATAGAAAGTTTTGTCAATGTTAAGGGTGAGTTTGTTAGCAGTTAGCCAAAGATGGACTTTATTTAGTTCAGTATTCACAGTGACATTTAGAGCAAGAGGGTCAGTACTGAGAGATGAAAGTTGTGTCATCAGCAAATAAGATTGGTTTGAGGTGTTGAGAGGCATTTGGAAGGTCACTAACGTAGATGAGAAAGAGGAGAGGGCCATGTATGCTGCCCTGAGGAACACCGATATTTATAGGTAGTCTCGGAGAAATGGAATTATTCACAGAAACATACTGGAGCCTGTCAGTAAGGTAGGACTGAAGGTATTGCAGGGAGTGACCTCTGACTCCATAATGATCTAAATTAAATTAAGAAGAAGGTTTTGGTGGTTGACAGTGTCAAAAGCCTTATGTAGGTCAACAAATAACCCAACAGGGAACTCATTTTTATGAAGAGCTTATTTATTTAAAATTTATAGATAACTGAGGAAAGGAATAATGGACATACATGTTTATCATGATAAATGTTAGAATCAAATATATGGATTCGTGACAGTGTTAACCGAAGATGCCCTGAGCGCCATTGAGTGCCTGCCTGTGTTAATGGAGCTCGACAGCGAAACGACCCCTGAAGAACTCAGCGAGGCCCTTGACTCCCTTGCATTTGGCAAAACTCCTGGAAAAGACGGTATACCTGCTAACCTTGAAGTGCTACAGAGGCAACCTGCTTATGGAGCTGCTTGAAATTCTCTGCCACTGCTGTGACGAAGGAGAGATTCCACACGACATGAGAGGCGCCAACATCGTCACGCTGTATAAGAATGAAGGTGACAGTGGCGACTGCAACAATTACCGTGGAATCTCCCTCCTCAGTATTGTCGGAAAGCTGTTTGCTCGAGTCACAATGAAGAGGCTCCAAGTACTTGCAGAGAGAGTCTATCCAGAATCACAATGCGGATTCAGAGCTGGCAGATTCCACATCGACTTGGTCTTTTCCCTCAGACAACTGCAGGAGAAATGCAGGAACAGAAGCAGCCACACTTCGTAGCCTTCATAGATCTGACGAAGGCCTTCGACCTCGTCAGCAGGGATGGCCTGTTCAAGATCCTCCCCAAGATCGGATGCCCACCCAGGCTCCTCAGCATCATCAGATCTTTCCACGAGAACATGAGGGTCACCGTGGTCTTTGATAGCCTAACATCAGACGCTTTTGACATCCGAAGTGGTGTAAAGCAGGACTGCGTCCTGGCTCCAACCCCTTTCGAGATCTTTGCAGTTATGCTGCAGCTCGCCTTTGGTTCTGCCACGGAAGGCATCTACCTCTGGACCAGGTCGGAGGGAAAGCTCTTCAACCTCGCAAGGCTGAGAGCCAAGACAAAGGTTCGGCTGAGATGTTTACAAACCTTCCTTTTTGGTGACGATGCAGCAGTCACTGCCCATTCATCCGAAGACCTCCAACAGCTCATGACCCGCTTCTGCGAAGCCTGTCAGGTTTTACGACTCACAATTAGCCTGAAGAAAACACAGGTCATGGGACAAGGAGTGACTCCCCACCTAACATCAGCATCTCCGATTCCAAACTGGAAGTCACTCACGACTTCGTGTACCTGGACTCCACAATCTCTGATTCCCTCTCTCTTGATACGGAGCTAAACAAACTCGTCGGTAAGGCATAGTCTCCGTGGTGTAGTGGTAAGACACTCGCCTGGCGTTCCGCTAGCGCTTTGTCATGGGTTCGTATCCTGGTAATGGAGGATTTACTGGGTGCAAATCCTTATCTGTAGCCTCTGTTTAACTAAACAGTAAAATGGGTACTTGGTTGTAAAAACGATTCTTCGCGGCGGGGGTCGTATTCCTGCCCGAAATGCTACGCATACTAGTGGCTGTACAAGAATGTAACAATTCTTGTATATATCTAAAAAAAAAAATATACTACCATGTCCAGACTGACAAAGAGAGTGTGGGTAAACAATAAGCTGACTGAGTGTACTGTGGAGGCGGTCGCCTATGGGGTATGGAACGACGACCACGTGGTAAATAACATACACAGAAATAGATATAAAACAGGGAAGACAGTTGCTCACCTCGAGCTGAAGACTTCTATGGGAAGGCTGAAGCAATGCAACGGCTTCTCAGGGGCGAGGATGGGCGAGTTCCAACCGTAACTAGCCAATATGGGGTGCCGGATAACCACTATCCAGGAGGCGTTGTTCACAGGTCCAGCTGCGGTCAGGTGCGGTTCTCTTCTCAGCCCCTCTCCCTCCTTCGGGCATACGCGCGTGGGTGGTGCGCAGACGCATGGCATAGGATTGTTGTCCACCAATCAGGAGCACCTAGCATAAGATATTCCCGCTGACGGGTATTTTGAATGTGGTTCCCTTCACACTCCACACATTCCTATAAAACATGGGGGTATATTAGAAACTCAATCTAGACTTAGTATGTCCCTTTGGATTGGACCCTCCACCGGCTTTACATTGAGGCGTGGAATGATATATATAGCAACGGAAGAGAATGTCTCTGGTTTAACTAAAAAAGAATATATTGGGATTGGTTTATTATTTACACATTTATGATACATATTGACATAATACTGTTCATTGGTTCTTTCACTAATAAACCATGGTGGTGTTTAACTTATCATTATAATTATAAAATCATATTTAATACCCGTATGCAATTACTTCTTTGCATCCCATCACATATATATGGATACTTATGATTATATTGTCTTTGGATTAAATTAGATATCATTTTCGAGATTAAATTTCCCATATTCATTGTTATTTATACTTTTGTACACTCACTACAATTTTGTTTTCTTCTGTTTACATAAGATTGAGTAGCCTATGACCGTTCTCGGTGGTGATCCTGGCCCTACGTTCATGTCTAGCCCTTTTGCCACACACATATGCCTACTTCCCCGATGTAGGCGGGGGAAGAAAGGGTGATTTACCTCTGCTTCGGATGCTACCGGTGCCACAGATTTCAGTAGTAGTCGCTCCCTTGTATTTCCTTCAGTACTTTTATTTGTTGAGTTTCTGGCCTTGCCCCTCTATGTCCACACTAAAATATGTATTTGGGACGATATTAAGCCACTCCCGGATCATAGCTTTGTTTCCCGTAAAGCCTCGCACGTGCATTGGCTGTGCGAAGCTACAATGTTCTTGGAGGTCTGTCAGTGCTGTGTAGTATAGTAAATCAGACTCCTCCCTCCTTGCTGAGCGCAAGGAAATAACTCAAAGGCACGGCGCACGGAAGCATGTGGAGTATCTGTCTGAAACACACCCCTCTGTTCCTGCCTCTCCACTGGGCTTGCTGTCTCCGTATCGAAGCCGATTGGCACCAGCGGCATAGTAGGGTTTGCATTCAGATATGTACCCAAAGTTTCCAGGTTGTCGGTAGCTGCATACCCAACTTCACTTGGGTGGATACCCAGTGATATTGCCCACCCCAATGGGGTTTCACAGCTCTGTGGATACTTTCTCGGATTCACATACGTCATTACCCGCCCACAAGAAGTTGAATTGGCACTGGTTGTAGGTCTTTTACCTGAAGACAAATTTCTTTTATAGCATAGATTGGTAGGAGGATGTACTCACTGGATGTTAGTTCACCCTTAACAGGGTGTCGTTGATCCTGAAATGGCTATTGGAAAAGCCACATCCCAGGTTGAGGGCGCCAGAAATAAACCTGTGGAGGCCCTCGGGCCCTCCTAAGCATATAGATTCGCTGGGCAGCTCGTTTCCCAGCTAGAGGTGGAGTCTGTTGGGACTCCTGTGCCCATGATTCCCGGGAGCGTAGGTGCTACCTCCCCTGGAGGTTCCATTTGACTTGAATTGGACTGATTTTCCAAAAACTTTGATAAAATGGCCCACCTTGTTAAAAACCCTGGGCCCTTGCTGGAACCCCTGGCTCCATTTGTTTGTGTTCCAACTCGTAGTCGGTGTAATTGGAGGATGAAACCTTGGTTGACATCGCCGTGTCGGCGTGTAAGTCTGTAATGAACAGTGTCGTAACAGTAAGGAGCTCCCAGAACCCCATCAACCAGGTATCAACCAGGTAACAAGGAGGGCATTTATTTAAACTATTCCCGGCGTGTGTTCGTACACTATATACATATATACTCAGGCTTAGAACGTTCATTTACAACCGTTGCTCCCACACAGCTTTCCATGAAACCATTCCGCACGCTTATCACACTGCACCATAAATTTTCCATCATATGGGCCTCCTACCTATACAAAAAAGGTCTTCATATGGTAATGATGCTGTTTCCGGTACCTGCGCCATGTGCTGCTTAAATCTAATCACCCAGTCTAGACATATACGGTCCTTACGTTTCTTTAATCTGTCGTGATTCACTATGGTGAGGTCACGCTGGAATTTAACCCTGAATAAACAAGATGAAAATTTATGAATTATGATCCCCGGGCCCTTCCATTACGGAGTTTCTTGCCACTGCCCCTTTGCCTGCGTGGAATCCAGCAGGTAAGCCAGGTCACCTTTTTTATAGACCTGTAACCATGCCCTCAGGTCGTAATCTTTCTTCATTCGTTCTTGGGTAGATGATAGGGATTTCCGGGCTAGCTCGTGTGTCTATTCTATTTCCCCTTTGCAACTGTGCTAAGTAGGGTATTGTGTCTTGGGGAGGTTGCCTCTCCCGGGGATACATCACATCTATTGGCTGGTTACTTTCTCGACCAAGCATTAATTTATTAGGGGTGAATACTGTCTGTCGATTCCCACAGGATTTAATTGCACCCGCTATGTGTTGAACGTAGTCATCCCAACTGTCATGTGAGAACTGGCATAACACTACAATGCATCCATGATGGTTCTGTTGTACCGTTTTACCTGGTCATTTGCTGACGGTCTATAAGCTGTGGTATGAGCTTTGTGGATGTGCTTCATCTCGCAAAGTTTAGTGAACAAGTCACTCTCAAAGTTTCTCCCTTGATCGGTAAAAATCTCAAACGGATACCCAAACCCAGGGAAGAACCCGTCTGGTGCCGCTCTAGCCGTATCTTCTGCGGTCTGGGATGTAGTGGCACGCACTCGATCCATTTGTAAATTGATCTACCATCACCAAGAGGTATTTGTTGCCCCTCCGGGTCTTGGACAGTGGTCCTAAAAAGTCCAGGAGTACCCTTTCCATTGGTGCACCCGCATGGTACTTGAGCAACTCATGCCTGCTGGTCTTGGATGTTTTTTTGTTTATACTGCAGGGAGGGCACGAGGCAACATAATTAGCAACCTGGGTTGTTAGCCCATACCAAAAATATCTTGAGTTGACTCTCCATTGTACGATTCCTGCCTTGATGACCCATATCGGGTATATCATGGCATAAACTCAATACTTCTTGTCACAAGTTATTGGGGATGTATAACAGTTTTTGGGCCGTTCCGTCCTGATCTACCTTATACCACAACCAAAGGTCATTCTAAAAAATAAAGGCCTCTTTGTTTAGCCAGTAATATTACATGGCGGGGCTGTCTCCAAATAGGTCACCTTCTGCAGGATGATGGCCTTCCTACCATGCTCTCACAATACTCATGTCTGGGTCTTTCTCTGTCTGTTCTTGCAATTCATGTAGAGGCATTCCGTATTTAACTGGTTGTTGTCCTCCGACCACCAGTCTGGAGAAGGAGACTTGGTGCTTATGTGTCTAACTGTTCCACGAGCCTGAACACTGCACGCACAATCAAACGACCAAGTAGCTAGTGGGACTACATCGTCTACTGCTTCTTGGAACGCTGCCCAGTTCTGGTGTGCACTGCGACAATAAGAACAGCCCTCTGCATGGCAGGTCTTGTACGGGAATGTCATGACGAAAATGTGTTCATAACTGCTGGGTGTCCCCTTCCCTCAACAATGAGTCCGCATTGGTGTGTTTCTTTTCCGTCCTGTGTTGGATCTTCAAGTCAAACCGGCTTAGCTCTACCAACCAACGAGCTAATGGCCTTGGGGATTCTTGAACCTAGTCAACCATACCAAACTGCAATGGACAGTGCAAACAGTAAAAGGCCGGCCCAAGTGATAGTGCTAAAAAAGCCTGGTGAACCTAACCACTGCCAACAACTCCTTCCTGATAGTGCAATACTTTCTTTGTTCCGGGGTTAATGCAAAACTGGCGTAAGCAATTACATTTTCCTGTTCCTTCTGAACCTGTAGCAGCACCGCACCTATTGCCCAGTCAGAGGCATCGGTATCCAGGAAAAATGGGTCCTGTCCATTGGGTAGTTCCTGTTACGGACTCGTCGCCCTTGTCAGGGGGAGGGGAGGTGGAAGAGTAGCAGTTCCAGCGCCATCTAAGGGTCTGCACCCAAACTCCCCAGGAATAGTACATAATGTGGACAATGCCATCTGGTGGTGGTTATCTAGTACTTGCATATGGCTAAAGATTCCTGCCTTGGTCAGCCAGAGGGGTCGTTGTGTGTGACCTCTGGTGAGGTGACGCATCAAGACCAGCGCCACCTAGTGTGTTCTGGTCTTGAGCACAATGTCACCTCCCAAGTGGGTTAGTGTTATTTCCTAGTTCACCAGTATCGTCAAGGTTATTGATGACGTTTTTTGTGTCCACAGAGGTGACGTCTGGGGGCAGCGGTACTGAATATGGCAGTTCATGTTGGGCAGTCCAGAATCTCCCTACATGGTCCTGGAAATGACCAAGTAAGCCGCCGCCGATGAAGCAGTGTGGTAGCTGCTAGTGCTTTAGTGTTGAAAAGATCGGCGTACCTTCGGGACTGGCTTAAGGGAGAGACCGACGACAGGGAGGTGCCTGTTAAGTAGTGCTGCTAGCTGTTCGCTAGAGACTGCTGCCAGGGGATCGCTTCCCCTGTATAGGTTTGTGACCCCGCTCAGCGTGTGGTTGAGGTACCGTTAGCGAGTAGCTGGAGAGCAGTTGTTGGGGTACAGGCACCTCATGACACTGTCAGTGGGCTGGCCCACGTATAGGTGAACTCGCCGGTGTTCTTCCCCAGTAAGGTTTGATACGCTACTGGACAGTGAAGAAATACTGGGGATTGATGAACTCTGCACGTGAGCATGTTTGATACCCTGAGCAAAAGGATCGTACATAGGTGTAGTAATAGCCAATCTGTTCTTTATATATTATTTATGGTGACGGTGTACATATATATATATATTACTTAACGGTGGTGGAAAGATATTTAATACATTGATGAAAGGAACAGTGTTTTGCTAATCCCCTCTTTTTTTATGCCCTACATAGCCACTTTCTTGAAAGCATACTACCAACTTGGGGTCGGATTCTATCATTTTGGTTCTACCATCAAAGAACCCGGTTGCGACCCATAGTGGCCGTAACAGTCCCAAAACAGGAGCCGTAGTCAAAGCCATCTTGATAGCCGCAAAGACTTCTTGGTGCTTGCTTACCCAATCAAATTTGTTTGGTACGGTTAATGCATATAGAGGAGCAGCTTGCTCCACAAATAATTTTTTTAAAGCCCTGTGGTAGTTGGCTAATCCTAAGAATCGTTCCACATCCTTGGATGAACTAGGGGTTTGCCACCTCACCACTGCCTCTATTGCCTCCTGTCCCAATTCTAGCCCTGTCCGGCTACCTATTCTGCCCAAGAATTCGACACGCTTCTTAAATAAGGGCACATTTTTGTGGCTTAAGGCGCAGGCCATCTCTCCTGAATCTTTCAAAGATTTGTTCCAGGTTGGAGAGGTGACTCTGAAAAGACTCGCCTAGCATTAGGATGTCATCCAAAAAGGCTAGCACGGTTTTCCAATTTAGTTCTCATAACACCAGGTTCATGACTGGTGTAGGTAGCTGGAACATTTCAAAGGCCAAAAGCAATTTTCTTGAATTCAAACAAACCATACTTGGTGATAAATTCCGTCTTTTTCCGATCTTTCTCGGCTACATTGATCTGGTAATATGCTAAATTGGCGTCTAATTTACTGAACCATTCGTTCCCTGCTAAAGTGTCTAGGCATTCATCAACTAGGGAAAGTGGGTACACATCTTTTATGGTACGGGAGTTCAGTTCTCGGTAGTCCACACTCTATTGAACCAAGGTATTCCTTTTCCTCACTAAAACTGGTGCCGATGCTCACTGTCGGGGTGTCTCTCTCTCTCTCTCTAGCTAGTCACCACCAAGTATTATTAGTGATAAACGTTACTTACTGTACCCCTCACGGGTCTGCACTCGATCCTCACGGTGCCACTGTTCAGCAGGAGTCTCTCAATCTGTCTCCGGCTGGCCTCGTAGCCTAAAGACAAGCAAGAACATGATGCTTTGCTTTGATGTCCAAAGAGCTTGGAAAGGATGTGGGAGGAAGAAGGATGGGGCGATGAAATTCTTGGAAGAGGATTTGGATGTGGAGAGAGGAGGCTTGAAAGTTCGGTGGCCCGTCCACCTTGGATTGGAGATGTTTTTCCAGTCAAAGCCTGTAGCTTAAGTTCTTCTTGGGCGGCAGGAGGCTAGTGGTGGGGCAGGGTGATGTCGTCCTGGTTCACTTGAGGTGGTCTGTCTGGCTTGGAGGAGGCGTCTTCCTTATTGAGGTGGTGAGAGGTAAGTTCACTGTTGCTTGGTGGTGTCTCGGCCAGGAGGTATTCGCATGTACTTCCCGAATGTTAGCGGTGGTATTGGTGTTCCTGTCGGGTCTTCATCTTCTTCCAGGAAGGTCACTTGTCCCCTCTTGAAGTCGAATTTAGGGTCGATGTATTCACTCTCCAGAGCGCAGAAGTCTACATAGCGTTCCACGGTCTCGTGGTGGACAAACACAGGGTAAGGAATGGTGGTCCTGAGCTGGTTCATGATCCTGTTGCATTCTAAGGCAATGACCATTCTTGTGCTTCGATTGCCGTTGAAATTGCCACCGTGATTGAGGTAAAGTCCATTGCAGGGCACTTTCTTGCTTGATTTACTTGGGTTTAGGTCGAAGTCTGGGGCCTCATATGTGTAGGTCTCAGCCAGGGCTTCTTGGAACTCTGCATCAGAATCTGATTCTGTTTCCACTTGCTGACTTTTTGGTCTCCTTTTTGCTCTCATTTTCTTCCGTCTCTGGCTGGTGGGGGCAGGTGATGAGGTTGACTGGTCTGCTGTGGTGGTAGTCTGGGTGGATGCTGTTGCCTGGGTGACTTGTGCTGGGTTCGACTCCGGTGGTGGTGGTTGCGGTATGACTGCGGTTACTGTTGGTGTTGGAATTTCGTCTGTTTGGGTTGAAGCAGCGTTGTGATGTTGAAATAGGTCTGCTGGTATCAACATTGTAGGCAGGTTGTTCTGGGCGAGCAGCCTGTTCAGTACTCTCACGTATTTTGCGTTGTCTGTTCCCGCCTCTCTCTCAGCTACACTGATCAGGCATGGGATGAGAGTGGTGTTGGTCGAGGCCGCTGATTGGTTGACAGTCAAGTTGGTTGGCTGAGGTGCAGTCGCCTGTGTCCCCATTGGGGGGTGGTCTGGCCTGGTGTGGACGTCTGTGTAGCAGGAGCAGAAGCGTTGGGAAGCACTGGAAACGATGTAGCTTGGATATTGAAGCTCGCCGGCTGATTGGTTGTTGGGTTGGCAGTTAGAACATGATCACTTCACTTGATCATGTGCCCGCCCAGACAGAGGGCTCTACCGCTCACTATAGGTCGCAAACTGGTGTTTACCGTATCCAGTAACACCTCAGTGGAATAGTAGTAATATAGTAGTGGTTCCAGGGAATACTAATCAGCTTGGTAACAGGTAAGTATATGATTAAATCAGTCACTCTTAGATAGTCTCAATAGCAACAAGGAAATGGAGGGTTGACACAAACACGGCGGTGGTTTTGTAGTTTACTTACAAGATCAAAGAATCATAACTCTGCATCAACAACATGGCAAAGGAATAAATGAGCAGCCTTCTCTCCGCCTCTTCACAATTCTGGAACACTCCGGGAATGGCAACACTTCCAGTTGACGTGCGTTCCCACGCTCCACGTGCAGTGTTATCGAACGTTTGGCAACTCGCGAGATGCCAAGGCCACTCACACTCCTCACACTGTTCACTTCCTCACTATACTCACACTATTGGCGTGAGGCGCCTATTATTCCCTCGCATTCACAGTATATCACAACACTGGCATAATCACAGTTAACCACTAGACATATGAATATATTATTTAATAACTCCAGTATATATAGTTCACTTTATCAATATTTATAATAATGAGGTAACTCTAGGCACACAGCCTTATACTATTAAATTGTATATTTATATATATAACCTCTGGCACGAACTTATAATATAAATGACATGTAAATATAAATGTCCCCGTCAGAGTAATCTCTTCATCAAACCACAGGTGCAATCACACACCATATATATATCTCGTGAGAGCTCTATAGCATCTCCCTTCACAACTGTGTCTTACTAGAAACATAGACATTGGTGAGCCCTGCTCACGACATAGAAGATACTCTGGCTAATCGCTAACTAAAGGGGAATGGGAGGGAAAACTGGATTGCCTACTTCCACCATAAATGATGTGGACTCGTCCTCTGTTGAGGGTTGAATTGAAGTTCCTGGTCCCGGCTCACGACTTGCTACAGAGAACACTCCCACACACACTGATGCTCTTCCCAGGACCTCAACCAACACCCAAAAAGCGTGTCTTCTTCGTACAGCTTCTCTCTGCAGGCTCCGTGCTCCTCCACAACCTCTTGAAGGGTTCGAGTTGGTCTCCTGGCCGTCGCCGCCTCCTCACAACTACGTCTGCAGTCCTTACTCCCGGTTGCAGTCGTTCGTATTCCCAGCTAGTTTGTTCTTCTTCATCCTCACGGTGAACTGGCCCAGCCGCTACGTCATCACCTGACTGGTGAAACTGTACAGTCGTCCCTGACGTCACTGCCCAGGCTTCACTCTTGCTAAGCACCTGTCACTGGAGCACTTGTTGCTCGTTTCCTGTCAATTCCTTCTTCTGTCCGCCTCACGGAGTTCAGGAAGACCTCACAGGATGCTCGCAGACCACTGGTGATGCGTATATTCACCGGAGAGGGGCGAATACTGTCAGACTGACAGGACCCCCTTATCGCACGTCCGCCCTTGGCGACGTGTTGTATCTAACTCCTTGCGCCACGGCGCCCGGCCCGGCCCTACCACCACTCGTGACGTCACACTTGCCAGGGGCGTTTCTCATTGGCTCCCTGTACCACGTCACTGGTCTTGGCCAATCTGGTGCTACTGACGTCATAACATTTTGACGAGAAAATGTAGGAGTCGGCGCCGTCTTGGCGTCCAAAAGAGCCTAAGCCACTGGCCAAAACACTCTTCTTTAGTTAATTTCTCTCCTTTGCAAGAACACCTCATGCTCCCACATATGTCAAATTGTTCTCTGGAAGGCAGAGAACGTTCGGGAAAAGTAGATATGACTCTTACAGCCGGCGTGGGAGAAATATAAGGGGGGAGAACACCGTCACATACCCCCTCCCCTTAAAATTAGTCATGTCGGTTTTAGTGTACTCGGGAAAGGGCATCCGCTACCACGTTGTCCTTCCCTCTGATGTGCTTAATTTCTTACCAGTATTCTTGTAGTAGTAATGCCCACCTTGTCAGCCTCTGGTTGGAGTTTCTCATCTTCTACAAGAAAGTCTGAGGGTTGTGATCTGTAAATACGAGAACAGGCCTCGCCCTTCCTCCCACGTACACGTCGAAGTGCTTTAAGGCCATTACTAAAGCCAAAGCCTCCTTTTCGACGGTACTATAGGCACGCTGATACTTCACAAATTTCTTGGAGTAAAATGCGACAGGCCTATGTACCTCGCTCCTTTCCAGCAACTCGTTCATCATACGTTGAAAATAACTCCCGTTGTTCTTCATCCCGAAGGACAAAACTTTATACTGATACAGTCCATCTGGTGCCACAAAAGCTGATATCTTCCTAGCCTCGGGAGTTAACGAGATTTGGTAGTACCCCTTGAGCAGGTCGACCTTGGACACATATCTGGCACTACCCACCTGGTCGATGCAATCACTCACCCTGGGCATGGGGTGGGAATCTGCCACAGTGATAGAGTTCATCTTCCTGTAGTCCGTGCAAAAGCGGTATGTACCGTCGCTTTTCTTAACCAGCAAACACGGGGAACTCCACTCGCTGTTGCTTGGCTCAGCAAGGTCATTCTCAAGAAGGTACTCTACCTCCTTCCTCATCAATTCTCGCTTCTCAGTGCTGACCCTGCAGAGTGAGTGCTGTGTCTCAGTGCATTTCTCAAACCGAATGGCATGACATTGAATTCATAAGCACCATCAGGTGTAACAAAAGCAGTAACTTCCCTAGCATAATCAGTTAATGCAAATCTGATAATATCCCTTCGATAAATCAAGTTTACTTACATAATTAGCATGTCCTATTGATTCAATACACTCCTCCAACAGGGGTAAAGGAAATACATCAACAGTAGTGGTCTTGTTCAGTTTACGATAATCTACACATAACCTCCAGGTTCCCCCTGGTTTTGGCACTAACAAGCACGGAGAGCTCCAAGTACTTTGACTTGGCCGAATGAAATTATGCTGGAGCAGATATTCCACTTTTTGTTGTATAATTTTCCTCTTTTCGGGATTCACATCTGTAAGGATTTTGTCTAATTGGAGTACTGTCCAGGAGCTGAATGTCGTGTGTGATGAGGTGGGTCTGTGTGGGAACCTCCCCAAATAGAGATGTATGGTTGTCCAGCAGAACCTGGAACTCATCACGTTGCTCCTCCTGTAAATGACATAGCATCCCCCTTCCATTGGAACTGTAACTGAGAAGTTGAATATTAACATCATTTCCTTCACTACAATTTTACTCAGATGGTAACTCTTCCCTACTAAAACAAGCTACCACTTCTGGTCCAACATAAGCTTTTAACCTGTTAATATGCACATTCATTTTATGTTCTGAAAGAGTAGGGTTAAATATTTTGTAAGTTAGGTCTCCCACCTTCTCTACCATTTGGTAGGGTCCGTCAAACTTATGGGACATGGAAGTCCCCAAACGAGGTTTCAACACCAACACAAAATCTCCGACAGCAAACGACCTGACTTTAGCTCTGAACCTTTTGTCATATCTTTGCTTCATTGCTTGTTGAGTTCGTTCCAGATGTTCCTTCGCCAACTCTCGAGCACAACTTGTCCTTGACCTCACTCAAGTACCAACCACTCTGATGAACAGAGACATCTCCCATCAACTTTTCTTGGAGCATTTTTAACGGACTTCTCACTTGGTGACCAAATACGAGCTCAAAAGGTGAACACCCCAATGACGCTTGTAACCCTTCTCTGGCAGCAAACAGCACAAAAGGGAGATTCTCATCCCAATTTCTTGGATAAGTTTCTCCTGTCGTCTTTAACATCTGCTTCAACGTTTGATGGAAACGTTCAAGCCCACCTTGACTTTGTGGATGATATGGATTGGAAAATGTGTGCTGAATTCCTCTGGATTTGCAGAAAGTTTTGAAAACTTTGGAAACAAAATTTTTCCCATTGTCACTCTGGATAACTCAAGGCATTCCGAACAAGGAGAAAAATCGTTCAAGACACTTGATAATATTATGAGTCTTGGTATTTCTTAAAGCATACGCCTCAGGAAATCTCGTCGTCATACACATAAGAGTAAACATAAAAATGTTACCCGACTTAGTCTTAGGTAAAGGACCTACACAATCAATTACAACATGAGAAAATGGTTCATCAGGAACTACAATAGGTTGCAATGGTGCTCTTGGCACAGATTGGGTTGGTTTGCCAACAATTTGACAGGGTACACAGTTATGACATTGCCTGACCACATCTTTCTTTAGATTGGGCCAGTAAAAATATATGCATATTTTATGGTACATATTTGTGATACCTTGGTGACCTCCCATGGGGTCATCATGTGCAGCCTGCAGGACCTGCCTACGATAAACATTGGGGACAACTAGTTGGGTTCTGGTCTCTCAATCATCTGATGAGGGAGTTCCCTTGGGTCTCCACCTTCTCATCAGAAGTCGATCCTTGAAAAAGAAACCCGTCCCTTCCTCCAATGCATCAACATTATCAGGAGCCTCAGAAATACACTCAAGTAAACTACGATCAGTAGTCTTTATAACACTTAAGGGCAATGACTCAGACTAAGTAGCGAGCGGGCAAGAACCTAGTAATTTGATCTCTTTTTCCTGATTGATCAGAAAAAATTGGAGCCATAGCTACTTCGGCCTTACTCTCGACAACTGGTTTAGTGGAGACAAGCGGGCAAGGTACAGATAGTTCAGCCTCCTCACCTTCACCTTCCTTGTGGTTTTGGTTCGGCGGGGCTTGTACTACTGCCTCACTCTCATCATCCAGTCGAGTCATAAAAGAATCTTCAAGATCCACCTCCCACTCCTTTACTGAAGGGGTCCTGGTCTTGGGAACAGCTACCATAGTGAAGACAGGATTACTCTCACCTGTTTTTCTCATTGATCTAGTTACAACACAAGCAGGGTAAATAATGCCATCATCTGCTTCTGGTTGATCTAGTACTTTATTGGGATTAATTAACATTATTGGACACCTGGTCCCTTCAACTTTTCGGTTACCAAAATCATTACTAAGAATAATATCTACCCCTGGAATAGGCAGTTGTTTACTTACACCAACATTACACCATCCTGAAGTAAAATTAGAATCAAGGTTAATTTGCATTAAAGACACCTGTTGCACACTACCTGCAATACCTTGGAGAAGCACAACTTCACCAAGATCTCGGGTGTCAACATCCGCAAGTACATTCTGGGCAATAAGAGACTGAAGCTCCAGTATCACGGAGTAATTGAACAGTCTTATGTCTACCATCTTTACACAATAATGTCCTGTAGAAATATATGGTTTAAATTCAGCCATCCAATGGTGATTGACCATAGTACATGGAGAATTATTAGTTTGCAATCCTTTACTCATAATAAGACCAGTTGGCCGTAATTCAGGATGCAAACTGTAGCAAGAAGCAATCACATGTCCTCTTACAATGTGTACAATGCCTGACAGTGGACCCACCTGTGGAACCAGCTGCAGGTTTAGAATTAACATTACTAGGATTAGATGGTCCTGGCAATGGAGTAGCAATTTTAGGTTTTATAAGAGAAGAGTTCATGGAAGTAACTGGAGCACTAGGATTGGATTTATACTGATAAGGAGTTCGGTGAGCATTATAATTTATTCTACGCTTAAACTTAGGTGATTGAGCCTTAGTCAACAACCCATGCTCATCTGCGAGCTTAGACAGCTCATAAATGTCTGTTATATTGTTCTGTTCTGCCATAAAAGTAGACAATTTGTCTGGGAGACATGACATTACTTCTTCTGTTACAAGAAGATTCTAAAGAGCATCATACTCGGGTATTGAAAGTGATTTTAGCCATCTGTTGCAATAATTAAATTTTAGACGGGTGAAATCTGCTATTGTCTGATCACTTACCTTCTTTAGGTTCCTAAACTTTTGTCTGTGCTTCCGGATTTAATTGGTAAGCATTTAAGATGCTTTTCTTAACAAACTCAGTCAAAACTATTCTCATCAGGCAAGGATGCAAAATCTTCCTGACTTCTCCCTTTAAACTGACTTTGCATGATTGCAACCCATTGATCCCTTGGCCAGTTCATACTGACTGCAATCTTAGAAAAATGTGAGAAAAAAATCTCGGGATCTATTATTTCCATGCCCAGCTGCCAAACGCTGTGTTTAGCCTCTGCCATTTGTTGTTGAATTTCTAACTGTTGTTTCTTTGTGGCTTCCAGCTGCAATTGCACTACAATTCTACTATTTTGTGCCTCAATCTCTAAACGTCTAGTGTCAAGCTCCCTCTGTTGGGCTTCAGCTTCTAATATTTTTTGTTGGTTTTGAGCTTCAAGCTCTAATTTTTTCTGTTGCCTTACAAATTTATATTCTTTTTCTTGAGCCTCAAGTTTAGCATACGCATGTGCATCTAACTCAAGACACTTTAAAGCAATTTGCTCACTAGTCTCCTCCTTTACTTTCTCCAGAAATTCTTCTCCTAACTCACCATTTTCTACTAAATAAGTCACTATGACTCTCAGAATTTGTGCTTTAGTCATGCTATTTCTGGCTGTTAATTTTAACTTAGTTGCCATATTTATTAAGGCAAACTTTTTTTAGGTTTTTAATTCCCTCAAAGTCTGGATTAGCCAACAGCGACACCACTTGATCCTCCATGGTTAATTAACACTTGGCACTTGACTGACTAAAATAATTAACAGAATGGCACGGCACTACACTTCACTTTAAATTGTCACGACACTGAAAATTTGCTTGGCCTCACTGCACAAATAAAATATAGGATGACTTTCCTCCAAAATCGTGAAACGTAGGTTACTTGTTACACAGGATGACTCTGGCATGGCATATTGCAAGTTTCTAAAACACACAGATTTCTAAGCACACTTGTATCTGGGAAGGCAAGGTTAGATTAGCAAAAGATAAATATATGTGGGAACAATATATCCCACGACAGGCCCCCCAAAATCACTGTTACAAACCGTACATTAATGCTCGTGACACATAACAGTGACAAAATATTGTAGTTTAGGGACATTTACCGATGCTGTAATCTCAAGGTGTTACCAGTATAATCCCATGGTTTGTACAGGCAAGAATTAGAACTAATCACCCCCCTAGGAATAATTAACCACACATAAATTATAAATGGTATATTAAAATGATATTTCAGTTAATTATCAGTATTATATATCAATCAACAGATGGGCAATCACATGTAAATCAAAATAAAATTATGTCTCCACAGACTAATATATTACAACAGAACAAAATATATATATATAACAACCACTTAACTCCTAGATGTGATCCTCCCTGAGTCTAAACATTTATAGAATAATTTTCTCACGGCGGGAGCCGATCTCGCTTCCTCACAACATATCCACTGACAATTTTTAATTAATATAAATTTTACTTAAATGGAGCCATATAATGGGAATAAGGTAATCATTAATTAACTAAATTAAAGAATGATCAGATTTACATGCATAAACAGAGATAATGTAGTTATTAATATAATACAGTTATATATAACGCTTTGCGTAATAGTGGCTTTAGGCATTGTATGTACTAGCTCTTATCTATAAAGCCAACAAACTTTGTAAAATCTCTTTATGTATGTACCTTTGCCTAAATAAAAATTATTATTATTATTATTATTATTATATATTTATAAAATAAAGAGGAAATTGCACACAACTGCCCAACATAGCAGGAAGTAATGTCTCACGGTATTGCCGACTAGATGAACAACTAAAACGGTTTCTCACGGTTTTGCCACTAGATGATCAGTACAAATTATAACTTTCTCACGGTAAAGCTGACTAGCTGACCACCACACAAAATAATAATAACGGTTTCCCACGGTATGGTCCACCAGATGAGGATTACCAAAATATAACATATAAGAACATACAAGTACTGATATAAGCATACAAGAACATACAAGTACTGATATAAGCATACAAGTAATGATATAATATATACAAGTAATAATATAATATATAAGCACATACAAGTAATGATGCATGGAACAAGCAATTATCCAATATTTATATCCGTATCCAATAGAAGTACGTAACAAGTGGCGGCTGGGCTGGGTGATTGCGTCGTCTTGAGAACAATGAATATTCACCAAAATTCACAAAAAAATGAGAAAATTGCCAAAAATGGAGGAAATTGATACTGCAAAGAGGGCAAAAGATCTGGGAAATGAATCTAACGTCGATAAACATGCTGGATGAATGGGCGCCATAGAACACTCTTGATTCAGGAGCCGAAATATGACAAAGTATATAAAATCACAGCGAAATGCTAGAAATGGGGAATAAAGCACAGATACTGAAACCAGGAACCACAATAACTCTGACAACGCAGCTGAAAAGCATAAATTAAGTCCTAGCGAACTGGAGAACATCTAAGTTGCAACTGATGACAGTAAATGTTACTGTAATGTTGAACACGAAGTCTCAATCAAATTCAGCAGGATAATTATGTATACAGTGAGGCGAGGTCCTCTTGATCACTGTGTAAGCCACACAGACCACACTCACTGTGCCAGTGTGGAGGCGGTCGCCCATGGGGTATGGCCGACCGACCACATGGCAATAAACATACACAGAAATAGGTATAAAACAGGGAAGACAGTTGCTCACCACGAGCTGAAGTCTTCTAAGGGAAGGCTGAAGCAATACGACGGCTTCTCAGGGGCGAGGTCCATCCGTAACTAGCCAATACAGGGTTCCGGATAACCACTGTCCAGGAGGCATTGTTCACAGGTCCAGCTGCGGTCAGGTGCGGTTCTCTTCTCAGCCCCTCTCCCTCCTCAGGGCATGTGCGTGGGTGGTGCGCAGACGCATGGTGTAGGATTGTTGTCCACCTATCAGGAGCACCTAGCATTAGACATTCCCGCTGGCTGGTATTTTGAATGTGGTTCCCTCCACAGTACAAAGATCCAGGTTTACAGAGCCTGTGTCCTGAGCACTCTCCTATATGACAGTGAGTCTTAGATACTCCGTGCCCTTCAGGAAAGACAGCTGAACGCCTACCACATGCGCTGCCTTCGACACATCTTGGACATCACCTGGCAGGACAGGGTGACAAACAACAACGTCCTGTAGAGAGCAAGAATCGTCAGCATGTACACAATGCTGAAGTAGAGACAAATGCGCTGGTTCGGGCACGTGGTGCGAACGGGCGACGGCAGGATCCCCAAGGATCTCCTGTATGGAGAGCTGATGCAGGGAAAGTATCCAACAGGCAAACCCCAGCTACAGTACAAAGACGTATGCAAGAGGGACCTGAAAGCCATGGACGTCGATCTTGCTACGTGGGAAACACTGAACGCAGACCGTTCAGCCTGGAGGCAGTCTGTGCAAAGAAGTCTCTCCAAGTTCGAGGAGCCACTTGCCAAGAAATCTGAGGCAGAGACAGAGCAATATTGCCGGTAGCTAGGAAGACAAACCAGAATCGGACTTCGTTTGTGCTCAGTGTGGGATGGACTGCCACTCTCGGATTGGCCTCATCAGTCACACCAGACGCTGCACCATGATTGACAACCAGAGCACAACTCCATAGTCTCATGAGACTGAAGGATGCCTACTACTACTACTAAATTTATATAAATAAAAATGTAAATGTTCGTTTGTTCAAAATCGGTAATCTCCGAAAGTTCTTAACCGATTGCTTTCAAATTTGAACACAATGTTCCATCCGCATCCGAGGGGGTTTTTATATACATAATATATTGATGTCAGGTCTGTGACAGGAAAAAACATGTTTTTTTTTAACTGTGTTTTTCATGTGAGGGAAATCTTCAAAATCTCTTTAAGAATTGCTTTGAAATCTTGACACAACGTTGCATTAAAAAAGGCGAGTGTTTTTATATACCTATTATATAAATGCCTCACATGTGACGGAAAAAAACATTCAGTTTTTGAAAAACAGCGCCATCTGTTGGACGTAAGAGCAACACACGCTGGAATCTCTGAAAGTTCTTCACCGATTGCTTTGAAATTTTGACACAACGTTCCATTCGAATATGCTATATAGTAGATGTACTATATAGATGCGACACCTGTGACAGGTAAAACATTTTTTTTTTATAAACAGCGCCATCTGCTATGGAGTCCACGGAAAAGAAAATAATGAGTACTCAGAGAAAACCTTGTGGATCCTCACTGAACACTTTGATATTTTCTTCTCCTACCACCCTATTCTTTTAGTGTGTATATATATATATATATATATATATATATATATATATATATATATATATATATATATATATATATATATATATATATATATATAACTATTTTAAAATTTCATTACACAAAAAGGGTTAGAACATTGGTTACGTGCAAAGTACAAGACTACTTGTCACAAGATGTATAACTCCTCCAGCTCCTTAGATGGCGGGCAGGAACCATGGATGCAGTGAGCATTTCCTCTCTGGATCGCCACACTAAGGCGCTGAAAGAGAAAACTGTCGGCTCTAGGGTCTCTAGTTGTTTCAATTAGCTTGGACCCCAGCTCCTTCAAAAAACTTGCAGCACTTTTACCCCAGGCACCAAGTGTCTCTGAGGCAATGAGGACAAAATTGTATGGTGATCAAGGTCTCTGAATTTACGTGACTTGGCTGTTTCCCGGTGATTGGTAGCACCTCCTGCCTGCGCAGCACTGAAGTTAACATACGTGTTGGCTAAGGGTGAAATGAAAGTGTAGTCCCACACCAACTGTCTACCATTTTTCCAGGGGTTCACTGTGATCCCGTCTGGGCGACCGACAGGCTCATCAGAGTTGCAGGGCATTAGATTATGGGGCTCTCTCTCTCTCCTGGGCAACCGGCCATGGTAAGGTTTCTCTTGATAATGTCGTTAACGTCGCCGTGTCTTGCATGCCATCCTCCTGTCCTTTGGCAGAGAAGGCCATGCCGTCCGTACCTGTCGGCCACTGACTCACCACAAATACACCTGAATATGGTGTGGATTGGGGCAGCGAGGTGGAGAGCCACAGCAATTCAGAGAGCCTGCGGTGTGAGATGAGTGCCAGTGTTACGGCCCTCTCGGGTCGCAACTGGGTTCGTACTCTGATGTTATTAGAGGAAGGGTATCCGGCCCCAAGCCAGTAGTGGCTTTCAAGGGATGAGATCCGTGACGCAAGTAAAATAAAAGGGGAAGGGAAAGAAAGGCAAAAACGTAAGATTATAATTACCTTCACCAATAAGTAATATATAAAAGTTACACAGGGGGAGGGGTATTAACACTACACAGGGGAAGTATATACACGGTTGTCTTCTCCTGAAGACGCTGGATCCTCTCGGTGCCAAGTCCTCGGTGCTCTCGTGGTCTCTTGACGAATCCTTCGATCAAGCTGAGTCTACCCCGGACACAGGCCAGCCAAAACACAGTTCCACTGGGGCACTGCCGTGGAGGCCGTCAACCACAAGTCCAGCAAGCTGCTGGCAGGTTCCGGATCAGCAACGCTGTTCAGGCCACTCCACGAGCGATACTAGGGTAGCGCCCTAGTCAGGAGCCTCGTGTGATACCACAGATACCACTCCTGACCATAATACCCCAGTGGTCAATCGTCTCCAGCAGTCGGTCCCGGGTACGACAATCCTTCGACTGCCACTTCACAGGCAGGGTAACACCACAGTGTTCCTCTGGGAGGCGACTCACAGCTGCTGCAGCAAAGCACAAGGTATGGGGACGGCTGCCTTGGGTAGACTGACTCAACTTCCCTTACAGCAGTCCCAGGTCGACTCTGTAAGCAGACACGTCATCAATAACTGGGACACACTAAAGCACCTCACTTACCGGCTCAGACACAAACGCCCGTCGTATCCACTCCATAGAAGGCGCTGTTGTCTGAGCACCACCTCACCAGAGGTCAGCAGTGGCTGTGTTGAGCGCTGAACAGGACTGGAAACTGGCCCTTGTGGCCAGTACACGTCGTCCTCACCAGGTGTCGTCGTCTGTTTGGAGGGGGTTTCGGGAGCTGACCCACAGATGGCGCGGTCGTCACTGCTCCGGGCTTGGACGCTGGATCCGGGTTCGTAACACCTCCCCACCAAAAAGAATTTGGTTTGGGTTTCTAGAAAGTAAAACACAAACCAAATTATTACGGGGACACAACTCCAAATGGACTTCACTTATACTGTAAACTGGAACGGCGAGGCTGTCTCGTCCACAGAACTGTACTAAGGAGAAACCCTGGCACAAAGGGAACTTGAAAATGGCAGGCGATGACCTGCCTGACGTAATTTTCCACACCTCCTCTGCAATGTCAAGCAGGGGCATCATCTCACATCTTTCGAGTAAGGATCGGTGTAGACACGATGTGGGGCGACTCGACACTTCCCTGTGTCGTGGCACAGATGATGGCTGATCACAGACGGCATTTCTGGTACCGGTCCGAAGGTCCTTCAGGGAGACAGGATCCTGGAATACAGGGGTCTGATAATTCAGAGTGACAGCGACAGAGGGCAAGTCAGTACTTACTGCATACGCCCCTACTAGGCTCACACCTAGTTCCAACAGAGCTGCTTGCACACCGAAGATGGCATTCGCTTTGCCACCGTCAGGTCGACCAACGTTCCGTATAACGCTGTATTGAGGGTCAGCTATCACGCGGGGGGTGTCAACCTGTCGGAAACAGTCACTCATATTATCGTATCGCGTACCTCCTGTATCTACCATCACCTTCCAGGTCCCTTCTTCGACTGCAACACTCACAGTGCACGTCTCTAATCCCTGGGATCTCTTCATGGTGTTCAAGGGAGCCATCATCTGCCGGGTCGTCCACTGGTCCTCACTGAGAGCACACACAAGAATCAAACAAAATACCGGTAGGAAACATTTGGTAAACTGAGGGACAAGTTTCATGAGCTTGTTATGTCCATAGCCGGCAATATCCACTATCCTGGTTTGGACTGAAGATGGCTCTAGACCTTTCGAACACACCTCACATACCTCTGACGTCTGGGAAATCTCTGGCCGGTTCAATGAACGCTATATCTTGCCATACCGCAAGTACACAGGTGCCTTCACTCCAGACTCTTCGGTATCCGTGGGTACTTGCACACGAGACCTCTCTTCATGCTCAGTTGCCTCTGCCCTCGTAACCTCAGGTTCCTTACTGGGAGAAGAATCAGGAGACACTGCTAGGATGTTGTCGATCTGTAGGTGAGAGGCAGGATTAAACATATTACCTGATTCCGGGTCTGTCTTTACCTGGACATTACCACTGCCTGTCGTTACCTCAGACCTTGCTGTTCCGGCCGACTCGTCCGCGATCTTGGGATGATTGGTGCTCCAATCCGATACCAAGTCGTTGGCTAGTACCACGTCAATCCCAGCTACAGGGAGGGTATCGACTACTGCCAACATACATGTGCCGCTGAAGTAAGGCGAGTCGAGATGCACCGGCACTAAGGGGGCGATGTACTGTGTTCTAGGAAACCCAACCAGGATAACCTTTGGTCTCCCATCCACACTCATTCCCTCGGGTAACGAGTTTCTCACGATCAGGGACTGGGCTGCTCCACTATCTCTGAGCACTACAACAGATCTACCAGTGTGATCACTCGTTACATACCCGCTTCAAGTGTGAGGGGCGAACAAACTTGGTCCTTCCTGTGTCGTCGTCGACTGGCTTCCTGCTGGTGGTGTAACACAGCTCATCATCATCACCTCCCTACGTGCGCCGCGCCGCCACCTCTTCTGCCTCGGTACATAGCAGCTACATGCCCTTTCTGCCCACAGGTCCAACACACCACATTCCTCCTCGGACTCCGGTGTTTCGGACTACTAGGACTAGTCCTTCGAGGGCTACTTGGGGGCGTCTTCTTAGCGCTTCGTGGGATGGGGGTCTCTTCTTCGTCATGAGGTTTGTCAAACCGGCGCTGGTAATTCCTCGGGACGTACTTAGCAGACGGCCTATGAGTCAGGATGTATTCCTCGGCCATGGTGGCTGCCGCACTCAAGGTCTCTACCTGCTGTTCCTCTAAGTACGTCTTCAGGTCTCCAGATAAACAATCTTTGAAGTCCTCTAGCAGTATGAGCTGCTCGAGGTCTTCTTTGGTCTCCACCTTCCGAGAGGCACACCACTCCTGAAAAAGTCGCTCCTTGATTGTGGCGAATTCGGTGAAAGTGTGCTCTGAGGTCTTCTTCAGGTTCCTGAACTTCTGCCTGTAAGCCTCAGGTACCAATTGGTACGCCATGAGCACGACCTTCTTCACCTTGTCATAATCGCCGGAGTCGTCAAGGGATAACGTGGAGTAGGCGATTTGGGCCTTCCCAGTCAAGACTGACTGTATCATGATGGCCCAATTCTCCCTTGGCCACTCCAAAGAGGCAGCGACTTTCTCGAAGGCTGCGAAGAACTTCGAAACTTCCCTCTCGTTGAATTTTGGGACCATTTTTATGTTCCTTACCGGATCGAAACTGCTGGTGTCCGTTGTTTGCCTACGACCACCACCTAATCGTAATACTTCTAGTTCATGTTGTCTCTGTCTTTCGTTTTCTTCTCTCTCTCGCTGTTCTCTTTCTCGTTTCTCTTCTCTCTCTCGCTCTTCTCTTTCTCGTTTCTCTTCTCTTTCTCGTTCCTCTCTTCTTTCTTCTCGTTCTAATTCTAAACGCCTTATCTCTAATTCTTTTCTTAATCTCTCTCTTTCCATTTCTTGTCTTTCTCTTTCCATTTCTAATTTCTTATCTTCTCTCTTTCTCGCTTCCTCTTCTCTCTCTTTAGCGATCTCTAGCTTTTTCCATTCTATTTCTCGATGGATCTCTAGTTCACGCATTTTCACAGTAAGCACACTTATATTTAGTTCACTCTCATCACTTTCGACATCACTGCTCTTACCTTCCTGTTCAGTGGAAGCTATTTCCTCACCTTCCTTTATACTAGGTGTCTCGCCTTCCTGTTTCTCCTCTGCCTTCAGATGCCGGTGAACCTTGGACAAGATCTCCACACGGGAATCACTGGCACGGATCTTTATCTCCAGGAAAGCGCTCACTAGTACCAGTTCCTGTTTGCTCAGATATTTTAATCTGGCAAGAAAGTCCTCTCTGTTCAGAAAAGCCTGAACATCGTCCAGATCATCGATGGTAGCACTTTCTGCCATTGTCACAGATGGAACACTTAGCACTTAACACACCGCTTTCACGTTAGCACTTAACGCACCGAGCACTGTTCTACGTCAATATTGCACTTTATCGCACCTGGCGCCTCACTTGCCAATATTGCACGTAATTACTTCGGGCACCGCACTACACAATATTGCACTGAATCCCAGCGAACACTTCGCTCTACAATATTGCACTGAATCACGCCGAGCACCGCACTACACAATATTGCACTTAATCGCTCAATCACAGCGAGCACCGCACTGCACAATATCGCACTTTGTCACTCCGGGCACCGCATAGGACGTATAACGTCCCAATCGTCACACACAGGGGGTATTATTTACAGGGATTACGCCACTTCACCACCCCTGTCAAATATACTTAACAAGGAGACGGATCCCGCTGGGGATGCCAATTATGTTACGGCCCTCTCGGGTCGCAACTGGGTTCGTACTCTGATGTTATTAGAGGAAGGGTATCCGGCCCCAAGCCAGTAGTGGCTTTCAAGGGATGAGATCCGTGACGCAAGTAAAATAAAAGGGGAAGGGAAAGAAAGGCAAAAACGTAAGATTATAATTACCTTCACCAATAAGTAATATATAAAAGTTACACAGGGGGAGGGGTATTAACACTACACAGGGGAAGTATATACACGGTCGTCTTCTCCTGAAGACGCTGGATCCTCTCGGTGCCAAGTCCTCGGTGCTCTCGTGGTCTCTTGACGAATCCTTCGATCAAGCTGAGTCTACCCCGGACACAGGCCAGCCAAAACACAGTTCCACTGGGGCACCGCCGTGGAGGCCGTCAACCACAAGTCCAGCAAGCTACTGGCAGGTTCCGGATCAGCAACGCTGTTCAGGCCACTCCACGAGCGATACTAGGGTAGCGCCCTAGTCAGGAGCCTCGTGTGATACCACAGATCACTCTCCTGACAATAATACCCCAGTGGTCAATCGTCTCCAGCAGTCGGTCCCGGGTACGACAATCCTTCGACTGCCACTTCACAGGCAGGGTAACACCACAGTGTTCCTCTGGGAGGCGACTCACAGCTGCTGCAGCAAAGCACAAGGTATGGGGACGGCTGCCTTGGGTAGACTGACTCAACTTCCCTTACAGCAGTCCCAGGTCGACTCTGTAAGCAGACACGTCATCAATAACTGGGACACACTAAAGCACCTCACTTACCGGCTCAGACACAAACGCCCGTCGTATCCACTCCATAGATGGCGCTGTTGTCTGAGCACCACCTCACCAGAGGTCAGCAGCGGCTGTGTTGAGCGCTGAACAGGACTGGAAACTGGCCCTTGTGGCCAGTACACGTCGTCCTCACCAGGTGTCGTCGTCTGTTTGGAGGGGGTTTCGGGAGCTGACCCACAGATGGCGCGGTCGTCACTGCTCCGGGCTCGGATGCTGGATCCAGGTTCGTAACAGCCAGTTGCTGACATTGGTGTTGCTAATAGGAAGTCCCCTGCATGGGGAGCTGCTACAGCTCTAAGTCGGGCAGTATCATGTGGTGTTGTCGCAGCTTCTAGTATTGTTACCGCTTCTTGGTTGGCAATGGGGCGATCCCAGCTGGATTGCTTATGATATATATATTTTATATATATATATACATATATATATATATATATATATATATATATATATATATATATATATATATATATATATATTATATATATATGTCGTACCTAGTAGCCAGAACGCACTTCTCAGCCTATTATGCAAGGTCTGATTTGCCTAATAAGCCAAGTTTTCATGAATTAATTGTTTTTCGACTACCTAACCTAACTTTTTCGGCTACCTAACCTAACCTAACCTATAAAGATAAGTTAGGTTAGGTTAGGTAGAGTTGGTTAGGTTCTGTCATATTATGTTAATTTTAACTCCAATAAAAAAAAATTGACCTCATACATAATGAAATGGGTAGCTTTATTATTTCATAAGAAAAAAATTTGAGAAAATATATTAATTCAGGAAAACTTGGCTTATTACGCAAATCGGGCCTTGCATAGTAGGCTGATAAGTGCGTTCTGGCTACTAGGTACGACATATATATATATATATATATATATATATATATATATATATATATATATATATATATATATATATATATATATATATATATATATATATATATATATAATATTATATATATTATATATATATATATATATATAATATTATATAATATTATATATATATATATATATATATATATATATATATATATATATATATATAATATTATATATATTATATATATATATATATATATATATATATATATATATATATATAATATTATATAATATTATATATATATATATATATATATATATATATATATATATATATATATATATATATATATATATATATATATATATATATATTGTGACGGTAAAGTGTTGGAGTGTTGATGTTCGGCAGTCCTCCAATGGCAGGTGGCAATGCCTTGTCACATTTACAGAAAAAAAAGAGACTGCTTGCCTGTTTGTCTGTGGTAAGGTAATGGGAAGACACACAAAACACAAAATATAAACAATGAAATTTTAATTGCTTTAGAAAACAAGATATGAACAAAGACAATCCCTTGGCTTACGTAAAATTCAAAACAAGTCAACAAACAAAACATGAATAATTAATGAATGTGAAATTTACTCTAATATAAAATGAAGTGCAAGATAATAATAATATTAATCAGGTGCTGAGAATACTGGCTAAAGCTGCCACCTCCCTTAGTACACGACAGCCAGGGCTTAGTCTACAAGAGAGAGATGTCAATTTCTAAGAGCACAGAGATATTCTGAGGAGTACGGCGTGAGCTGGCCCAGACGTCGACTCAGGTAGGGGGCGTGAGTGCAGGTGCAGGTGTTGTCGGCGATACACCAGCCAATCAGGAGCAGGCAGGCGGAGAATGGGTAGTTTGCTCGTTGACGACGGGCGGAGCTGGCGTGTTGGGTGGTGCAAGGTACGCTTTGCTTCCTGGGCAAAACGTTTGGCGATACTGGTGGACGTATCTTCAATATAGTATCTTGTACTGGTAGAATGACGTGAATGAAATAGGGAAGAGCAGGCTCAAGCTCTCTTGAAAGAGATTATCAGTCACAACTCTCCCCCGAAGCCTGCGGTTCCGGACGAAAGTTACGTCTTCATGTGGTAGAGTGATGGTTGGAGCTGCCTCTACTTCATAGACTCTGGAGAGGGCGTCGGCTATGATGTTGTCAGAATCCTTGATGTGGAAGATCTCCAGGTTGAAATCTTGTAGATATAAAGTCCATCGTAGAAGACGTTGATTATAGAATTGGGCTTTATGTAAGAAGCGGAGAGGATTGTGGTCTGAGTAGATGGTGGTAGACCTAGCACCTTGTAGGTATGGAGCAAAGTGCTGTAGATTCAGGACGATGGAGAGTAGCTCCTTCTCGATAGTGCTGTAGTTCTTTGTAGCTGTGGTCGCTAACAGGTATATTCTCCTCGCCTCGTTGTTGCATTAGGACACCCCCGATGTCGGTACCACTGGCGTCGACATGGAGGATGAAAGGCTTGGTGATATCTGGCGAGGCGAGAATAGGATTAGAACAGAGCAAAGGAGCACTATTATGGTCCTGAAAATGGTTATGAAGATCAGTTAGGATTTCCGAATTGGAAAGCGCTGACTCAGTGTCAGTGCTTTCGGGAGGAGAAGCAGGGAAGGTCTCACTGTGGATGTATGGATTTTTAAAGGAAGAATATATTATCAATACAGTGGGAGGAGTACCGTTATATAGCTTCAGGAGGTTGACGTGGCACAACTGGGTCTTCCGTCGCCTATCTGGAGTCTCTAGAAAGTAGTTGTGGTTGTTTCTGCACTCCTTGATGCGGTAGGGTCCTGAAAACCTGTTTTGCAAGGGAGAACCTGGGATAGGGAAATAGGCCAGCACGACGTCTCCCGGTTTAAATTTCCTTACTCTGCTGTTCTGGTCGTAATGAGTCTTCATCCTCTCCTGTGCTTTCAATAGATTATCCTTAGCAAAGTTATGCACCCTCTCTAGAATGTGTTGTAGGTTTTGAAGAAACTGGGGCACATTCTGATGCTCACTGAAGGTGGCATCACGTAGAGAGTCTTTAAAAGCTTTGAGAGGAGTACAGCACTTATGTCCGTAGAGCATCTCATAAGGAGATACTCCTAGAGACTCATTGGGAAGACTTCTAAATATACACATGATTAAATCTATTTGCTTATCCCAATCCTTAGAGGTTTCATTGCAAAACTTCTTCAGGAGTGCTTTAATAGTCTGATGACTACGCTCAAGAGAACCCTGTGAAGCAGGATAATAGGGGCTGGACAATACCTGTGTGATGTTGAACTCTTCCAGTGTCCTCTTGAAGAGATCACTGGTGAAGTTGGTGCCACAGTCGCTCTGAACCTCCCTTGGAAATCCATACTGGGTGAAGATCTTCAATAAGTGTTTCACGACAGTAGCAGCCATAATGTTCTTTACTGGAACTGCTATGGGGAATCTGGTGGTAGGACACAGGATGGTTAGTATATAGACGTTACCAGAACTGGTCCGAGGTAAAGGACCAACACAGTCTATAATAAGTCTGTGGAAAGGTTCCGCAGGCACCTGGATGGGTGTCAGTGGTGCTCTGGGGATAGAGATGTTCGGTTTACCTGCCATCTGACATGTATGACACTGTTTGACGTACTGTTTGAAGCTATTTACCATACCTGGCCAGTAGTAGTCTTGACGGATTCCGTGGTAGGTCTTGTTAAATCCGTAGTGCGAAAGTGCTCCGTGGGCCAGGTGTAGAATAGTGGGCCGCAGGCTGGCAGGAATCACTAGTTGTTCGACGTTGGCCCAATCGTCCTCCTCCTTCAGTTTACTGGGTCTGTATCTGCGGTAGAGCAACTCGTTCTCTAGGAAGAACCCAGGAATACTGTCAGGTTGAGTCTCAGCCTGGAAGAATAATGGTGTCAAGGTAAGATCTTCCCTCTGTAACTTACAAAACTCCAACGTGGTCAGATTCGGGGGTGTTACGGACCCGAGTCCAGCGTCCGGGCACGGAGCGGTGACGACAATGCCATCTGTGGGTCAGCTCCCGAAACCCCCTCCAAATGGACGACGCTATCTAGTGAGGACGAGATATACCGGCCACAGGGGCTGGTTTCCCGTCTTAATCGGCTCGTGACATAGCCGCTGCTGACCTCTGGTGAGGTGGCAGCTTAGACAGCAATGCCATCTATGGAGTGGATAGCTGGACGTTTGTGTCTAAGCCTGTGAGTGAGGTGCCCTAGAGTGTAACCAGTACTAATGACGTGTCTGATTACAGAGTCGACCTGGGACTGCTGTATTGGACGATGGGGCAGTCTACCCAAGGCAGCCAAAGTCTCTCCACGTGTTTGCTGCAGAAGCGGTGAGTTGCTCCCGGACGAACACTGCTGAGAGTGTTAGCCTGCCTGTGACGTGGCAGAGTTGAGGAATCGTCGTACCCGGGGGTTGACTGGTGGAAGAGACTAGCCACTGTGGTGCTATAGAGAGGAGAGTGATCAGCGGAATCGCACGAGGCTCCTGCCTAGGGCTCACAACCCTAGTATCGGTCGTGGAGTGGCCTACGCAGCGGAGCTGATTGGAACCTGCCAGCTACAGGCTGGATTTGTGGTTGAAGGCCTCCACGATGGTGCACCCAGTGGGACTGTGATTTGGCTGGCCTGTGGCCAGGGTAGATTCGCCTAGAGAATAAAAGGATTCATCGTGAGGCCACGAGAAGAGAACCAGGGCTACTCATCTTGAGCACCGTAGAACATCCTGAGTCTTCGGAGGAAGACAAGTTATTGTACATAAGTGTAGTTATAGTCCCAGCGAGTGACTGTGAGATATTTATTTATTGGTGGTGGTAATTATATATTTAAATTAGAGTATTTGTATCCCTTCCCCTTTAATTTACTTGCGTTACAGGAACACACCCCTTGAAAGCCACTACTAACTTAGGGCCGGATACCCAAACTCTACTAACATCAGAGAAGAACCCCAGTTGCGATCCAATAGGGCCGTAACATAATTGGCATCCCCAGCGGGATCCGACCCTTTGTCAAGTATGTTTGACAGGGGTGGTGAAGTGGCGCAATCCCTGTAAATAATTCCCCCTGTGTGTGACTATTAGGACGTTATACGTCCTGTGTGGTGCTCGGTGTGATTCAGTGCAATATTGTAGAGTGCGGTGCTCACTGTGATTAAGTGCAATATTGTGTAGTGCGGTGCCCGGTGTAATTAGGTGCAACAGTGGCAAGTGAAGTGCTCGGTGCGTTAAGTGCTAAAGTGAAGCAGTGTGTTAAGTGCTAGTGTTCCATCTAAGTGACAATGGCAGAAAAAGTGACCATCGACAATCTGGACGATGTTCAGGCCTTTCTGAACAGGGAGGACTGTCTTGCCAGATTAAAATATCTGGGGAAACAGGAACTTGTATTAGTGAGTGCCTACCTGGAGATAAAGATACGTGCCAGTGATTCCCGTGTGGAGATCTTGTCCAAGATTCACCAGCATTTGTAGGCCGAGAAGAAACAGGAAAGTGAGGCACATAGTATACAGGAAAGTGAGGAGATAGCTTCCACTGAAAAGAAAGGTAAGGGCAGTGATGTCGAAAGCGATGAGAGAACTGAATATAAGTTTACTTACAGTCAAATTACGTGCCTTAGAAATAAATCGTGAGATAGAATGGAAGAAATTAGAATTAGAACGAGGAATTAAAAGATAAAGAAATGGAGATGAGGCGTTTAGAATTAGAAGAAAGGAAAGAAGAGTGAGAAAGAGAAGAGAAACGAGAGAGAGAAGAACGAGAAATGAGAAAGAGAAAGAGAAAGAGAAGAGCGAGAAAGAGAAGAGAAACGAGAGAGAGAAGAACGAGAAAGAGAAAGAGAAGAGCGAGAAAGAGAGGAGAAACGAGAGAGAGAAGAGCGAGAAAGAGAAGAGAAATGAGAAAGAGAAGAGCGAGAAAGAGAAGAGAAACGAGAGAGAGAAGAACGAGAAAGAGAAAGAAGAACGAGACAGGCAAGAAGGACGAGACAGAGGAAAAAAGAGAGACAACATGAGCTAGAAGTATTGCGATTAGGTGGTCGGAGGCAAACAACAGACATAAGTATTTTCGATCCGGTAAGGAACATCAAAATGGTCACGAAGTTCAAAGAAGAAAGTTTCGAAGTTCTTCGTGGCCTTCGAGAAAGTCGCAGCCTCTTTGGAGTGGCCAAAGGAGAATTGGGCCATCATGATACAGTCCGTTTTGACTGGGAAGGCCCAAATCACCTACTCCACATTGTCCCTTGATGATTCCGGCGATTACGACAAGGTGAAGAAGGTGGTGCTCATGGCGTACCAATTGGTACCTGAGGCGTACAGGCAGAAGTTCAGAAACCTGAAAAAGACCTCGGAGCACACTTTCACCGAATTCGCGACCATCAAGGAGCGGTTTTTCCAAGAATGGTGTGCCTCTCGGAAGGTGGAGACCAAAGAAGACTTCGAGCAGCTCATACTGTTAGAGGACTTCAAAGACTGTCTGTCTGGAGACCTGAAGACGTACTTAGAGGAGCAGCAGGTAGAGACCTTACGTGTGGCAGCCACCATGGCTAAAGAGTACATCTTTAATCATAGGCCTTCTGCTAAGTACGTCCCGAGGAATTACCCACGCCGGTTTGACAAACCTCATCAGGAAGAGGAGAGACCCGTCCCACAAAGTGCTAAGAAGACGCCCCCAAGTAGCCCTCGAAGGACCAGTCCTAACAGTCCGAAACACCGGAGTCCGAGGAGGAATATGGTGTGTTGGACTTGTGGGCAGAAAGGGCATGTAGCTGCTATGTGCCGAGGCAGAAGAGGTAGCGGCCCACGTAGGGAGGTGAAGTTGGTGAGCTGTGTGACACCACCAGAGGGAACCCCGTCCCTGATGACTAGTCAGGAAGAACCCAGATTGTTTTCCCCTCACACTTCAAGCGGGTATGTATCGAGTGATCATACTGGTAGATCAGTTGTAGTGCTCAGAGATAGTGGAGCAGCCCAGTCCCTGATAGTGAGAAACTCGTTACCTGAGGGAGTGAATGTGGACGGAAGACAAAAGGTTGTCCTGGTCGGGTTTCCTAGGACGCAGTATGTCGCCCCCTTAGTGCTGGTACATCTATACTCGCCTTACTTCAGTGGCACATGTGCGTTGGCATTAGTCGATACCCTACCTATAGCTGGGATTGACGTGATACTAGCCAACGACTTGGTGACAGATTGGAGCAACAATCATCCCAAGGTTGCGGACGAGTCAGCCGGAACAGCAAGGTCCGAGGTAACAGCTGGAAATGGTAATATCCAGGTACAGACAGACATGGAATTAGATAACGTGTTTAATCCTTCCTCTCACCTACAGATTGACAGTATTCTAGCAGAGTCTCCTGATTCTTCTCCCGACGAGGAACATGAGGCTAAGGAGGCAGAAGCGATTGAGCAAGAAGAGAGGCCAGTACAAACACCCACGGATACCCCAGAGTCTGGGGTGAAGGCACCTGAGTACTTGCGGCATGGCAAGGTACAGCGTTCATTGAACCGGCCAGAGATTCCCCAGACGTCGGAGGTATGTGAGGTATGTGTGAAGGTTCTAGTGTCCTCTTCGGTCCAAACCAGGCTAATGGATATAGCCGGCTATAGACATTACAGGCTCAAGAAGCTTATCCCTCAGTTAACCAAATATTTCTTGGCGGTATTTTGTTTTATTCTTATGTGTGTTCTCAGTAAGGACCAGTGGACGACCCGACAGATAATGGCTCCCTTGAACATCGTGAAGAGATCCCAGGGATTGGAGATTTGCACTGCGAGTGTTGCAGTCAAAGGAGGGACCTGGAAGGTGATGGTAGATACAGGAGGTACGAGATGTGATATTATGAGTGACTGTTTCCGACAGGTTGACACTCCCCGCATGATTGATGAGCCTGGAGGTAGCGTTATGCGGAATGTTGGTCGACCTGACGGTGGTAGAGCGGACACCATCTTCGATGTACGAGCAGCCCTGTTGGGACTAGGTGTGGAGCTAGTAGAGGCGTATGCTGTAAGTACTGACTTACCCACTGTCGCTGTCACTCTAAATTATCAGACTCCTGTATTCCAGGTTCCCGTCTCCCTGAAGGACTACCGGACCGGTACCAGAAATGCCGTCTGTGATCAGCCATCATCGTTATCACGACACAGGGAAGTGTCGATTCACCCTGGATCGCGTCAGTATCAATCCTTACTCGAGGCACGTGAGATTATGCCCCTGCTTGACATCGCAGTGAAGGTATGGGAAGTCACATCAGGCAGGGCATTGCCTTCCATCTGCAAGTTTCCTTCATGCCAGAGTTGCCCAGTGGGACAGTTCTTTGGACAAGACAGCCTCGCCGCTCCAGTTTATAGTGTACGTGAGTCCATTTGGAGTTGTACCCACGTACTAATTTGGTTAGTTTTTTTCTTTTATAGAAACCCAAACCAAATTCTTTTTGGTGGGGAGGTGTTACAGACCCGAGTCCAGCGTCCGGGCACGGAGCAGTGACAACAACGCCATCTGTGGGTCAGCTCCCGAAACCCCCTCCAAATGGACGACGCCATCTAGTGAGGACGAGATATACTGGCCACAGGGGCTGGTTTCCCGTCTTAATCGGCTCGTGACATAGCCGCTGCTGACCTCTGGTGAGGTGGCGCTTAGACAGCAATGCCATCTATGGAGTGGATAGCTGGACGTTTGTGTCTAAGCCTGTGAGTGAGGTGCCCTAGAGTGTAACCAGTACTAATGACGTGTCTGATTACAGAGTCGACCTGGGACTGCTGTATTGGACGACGGGGCAGTCTACCCAAGGCAGCCAAAGTCTCTCCACGTGTTTGCTGCAGAAGCTGTGAGTTGCTCCCGGACGAACACTGCTGAGAGTATTAGCCTGCCTGTGACGTGGCAGAGTTGAGGAATTGTCGTACCCGGGGGTTGACTGGTGGAAGAGACTAGCCACTGTGGTGCTATAGAGAGGAGAGTGATCAGCGGAATCGCACAAGGCTCCTGCCTAGGGCTCACAACCCTAGTATCGGTCGTGGAGTGGCCTACGCAGCGGAGCTGATTGGAACCTGCCAGCTACAGGCTGGATTTGTGGTTGAAGGCCTCCACGACGGTGCACCCAGTGGTACTGTGATTTGGCTGGCCTGTGGACAGGGTAGATTCGCCTAGAGAATAAAAGGATTCATCGTGAGGCCACGAGAAGAGAACCAGAGCTACTCATCTTGAGCACCGTAGAACATCCTGAGTCTTCGGAGGAAGACAAGTTATTGTACATAAGTGTAGTTATAGTCCCAGCGAGTGACTGAGATATTTATTTATTGGTGGTGGTAATTATATATTTAAATTAGTGTATTTGTATCCCTTCCCCTTTAATTTACTTGTGTTACGGAACACACCCCTTGAAAGCCACTACTAACTTGGGGCCGGATACCCAAACTCTAATAACATCAGAGAAGGATCCCAGTTGCGACCCAATAGGGCCGTAACAGGGGGTAGTTTGTGAGGGTCTTGAGGGACAGCGGTAGCAGTAGAGTCAGCTGGCTGTGGTCGTGCAGCTTGTGCACGGGTGGTCACCAAAACCAGAGGAGAAACTTCATCACTCTCTTGAACCTTTGCTGGAACATACTCAAAGATGGGATTATCCATTACAGAGGTACACACCTGGGGTTTGTCCATGACGATCAGGTTGGTCGGTTGCAGGTCTTCTGCCAAGTCGTTGACCAGGAGAAGTTGCACTCCAGGCATGGGAAAAGGCTTTTTCCTGATGGCGACTTGGACTTCACCGGTCACGAAGGGACAATCCAGGTGGACTCTGGCGAGTGGATAAGGAGTGGTAGCAGTGAGGTCAGTGATGAAGACGGTTTCCCCGGTATAGGCGATATTGGGCACAGCTGATTTCAAAAGGATTGATTGAAGAGCCGCTGTGTCCCTCAAGATCTTCAGTTTGAAACATCCCTCCGGATCTGAACCGTTGGTAGAGACAGTTCCAGGATACAGGTGGTTACTGAAGAGAGAAAGATCATTAACATGAACACCAACTTTCATCACAGGCTTACCGGACTTAGGAGGAGTCTGTTTGGGTTTAGTGGATTCAGTATTACCTTTGTATTGAGACTTACCACATTTATCTATGGTATGTCCATAGAGTCTACAATACTTACAGTACAATTGCGAGCCAGCTTGATCGGTACTCACTTTCTCGTAACTGTACCAAGACTTCTTACTGGAAGGTGGTTCTGGTGTCAGCCGGTGGATGAGGCTGTAAGTGTCAGCCGATTTAGCACACTTTAGGTAGTCGGTCTCTTCTTTATCTGCTAAATATAGACGGACAGGAGGAGGCACACGCCTCAAGAATTCTTCAACTAGCATGAGGTTGACGAGTTCTGCAAAGGTAGAGACATGTGCTGCTTTCAGCCATTTCATAAAATATCTCCTTTTGGTATTAGCAAATTCTAGAAAGGTAGTGGTACTTGCCATTAGGTGGTCACGGAATTTTCTTCGGTAGCTTTCTGTGGAGAGAAGGTAGGCGTCCAACACTGCTTGTTTCAGAGTCTGGTAGTCATTCTCAGACGCCAAAGTACTGAGTGTAACTGCAGCTCTACCTCAAAGGTGGTAGAAAATACGTCGACTTCTATCTCTACAAATGGTGGCATTAACTTACTTGCATGTGAGATATTGAAACTTACTGGAAGACTGGCAGTAGCTTGCTGGCGTTGAGCGAGGTGTGTAGTTTCCAACGCGAATTCTTGTTGACAACATTCCATAGCCATAGCAGCTTGCTGTTTGTCATGATCGCGTTGCATCTCGAAGTGACGTTGTTTTGCTTCAAGCTGTACTCGCTCACGCTCACGGAGTATTGCAGTTTCACGTTCCTTGAGGGCGATCTCTCTTTCTTGTTCTTCTTTCCTCAAGGCAGCAGCTTCTTTCCTGATTGCAGCTTCTCGTTCTTTGAGGACGATTTCACGTTCATTTTCTTCCTTTCGTATGGCAGCTGATCCCCCTTTGCTGCTCTCGTTCGATCTTGGCAAGTTCTAGTTTGAGTTTCATAGTTGCCAAATCAGTTTTATCTGCAATAGAGTAAGTTTCGTGAGTTTCAGAGTCAATCTTACCTTCCTCTAAGAGATGATCCAGTAACAGGTTATGCAATTCATTTTTGTTGGCTCCATGGGGAACATCTAGTTGATACTCATGTGCAAGAGTTTGTAATTCGATCCTCTTAGCATGACTTTAGTTCCCTATTTCACCTGCTGGATCTGCACGGAAAGCTTGGAGACGAAACATGGTGAAATTAGCAAATAAATGTACAACGAATATACTGTTGTGATATGGTGAATGTCAGAAACAGGACAACGTGGCAACTGGTACCTATCCTGTGGAATCGTTAACAATTAATGTTAATTTCAAGATGGTAAATGATTAATAAATCAAGATCGCAGGAAATCTTGTACCCGGTACTCAATGTAAGAGGATAAGGGCAAGAAAATCCTACTAAGTAAGCGAAACTGAGTTTCTAAAACAAATGAAACATTTAATTGCCTCAAAAGTGAATTAGGTAGTCCAAGAATGTAGGCATACGTACCTTGCCGAGTCTCTATAGGATATAAGCAAGTTTTTCCCACTGAAATGAAATATGATACTTACAGAACAAGCGAACTTTTGTGCTCTGAAAAAAGAAAGCTAATTCCCTATCTAGGTAAATATCATCATCTCTGACCGACGTGAAGGGGTGCGAGGTGTCAACTGGTGACGAGAACTGCTGCTGAGGTCCCAATTCAGCGACAAAAGTTCGTGCTAGAGGAACTATGGCCCTCTTATCCTCCTACCGTCGGATTGCAGAAGATTAGGTGCTCTTGACCCAGACACAGACCACAGTACCAGGGAACCAATATGATGATCTGCCGAAAATATGAGAAATATCCTAGGGACAAAAGATTGGTAAACACGAGTAATAACACGGAGGGAGAGATGACCAATTAAGAGAATGACTGAGGCCTACAGTCACCACGTAATCCAAAGTTGTCTCACCTTCTCCATATGCTACTCTCGGAATGCACAATACACACAGCACCATATGAAAATAAAATTTAATATTGAAAATAGTGAAAAGCTACTGTACCAAAGCCAAGTACGCTTACCACAAATTTACGGTCTAGTACTATAGTACCTGAGTGAAGCTCCTTGGACAGGCCCCCATGAAATGTGACGGTAAAGTGTTGGAGTGTTGATGTTCGGCAGTCCTCCAATGGCAGGTGGCAATGCCTTGTCACATTTACAGAAAAAAAAGAGACTGCTTTGCCTGTTTGTCTGTGGTAAGGTAATGGGAAGACACACAAAACACAAAATATAAACAATGAAATTTTAATTGCTTTAGAAAACAAGATATGAACAAAGACAATCCCTTGGCTTACGTAAAATTCAAAACAAGTCAACAAACAAAACATGAATAATTAATGAATGTGAAATTTACTCTAATATAAAATGAAGTGCAAGATAATAATAATATTAATCAGGTGCTGAGAATACTGGCTAAAGCTGCCACCTCCCTTAGTACACGACAGCCAGGGCTTAGTCTACCAGAGAGAGATGTCAATTTCTAAGAGCACAGAGATATTCTGAGGAGTACGGCGTGAGCTGGCCCAGACGTCGACTCAGGTAGGGGGCGTGAGTGCAGGTGTTGTCGGCAATACAGCCAATCAGGAGCAGGCAGGCGGAGAATGGGTAGTTTGCTCATTGACGATGGGCGGAGCCGGCATGTCGGGTGGGGCAAGGTACGCTTTGCTTCCTGGGCAAAACGTTTGGCGATACTGGTGGACATATCTTCAATATAGTATCTTGTACTTGTAGAAGTACGTGAATGATATAGGGAAGAGCAGGCTCAATCACTCTTGAAAGAGATTATCGTCACAATATATATATATATATATATATATATATATATATATATATATATATATATATATATATATATATATATATATATATATACACACACACACACACATACAACCTTAGAACACTTTCCCACCAAGAGATTCGAACCCTAGCCAGCACAGAAGCCTTACAGCAACTGGCATAATTGGTACGCCTTTAACCCACTGCACCACAGCACAGACCCTTAAAAGAGATGGTAATTTCGAAATATTTCACCTCCAAAGATCACCACCTCCCAAGGGCAACTAGAGCATAGTGAGGAGCGTACCCTCACTATGCTTTAACCCTCACAGGGTTAAAGGCGTACCAGTTATGCCAATTGCTGTAAGGCTTCTGTGCTGGCTAGGGTTCGTCTCTCCTATGCATAAACTACTGTGTGTGTATGTGTGTGTGTGTGTGTACTCACTTTGTTGTATTCACCTAGTTGTGCTTGTGGGGGTTCAGCCCAGGCTCTTTAGTCCTGCCTCTCAACTATCAATCAACTGATGTACAGGTTCCTGAGCTTTACTGGGCTCAATCATATCTACATTTGAAACTGTTGTCTTGAGGTTATCTTGAGATGACTTCGGGGCTTAGTGTCCCCGCGGTCCGATCCTCGACCAGGCCTCCACCCTGAGGAAGCAGCCCGTGACAGCTGACTAACTCCTAGGTACCTATATACTGATAGTTAACAGGGGCATCAGGGTGAAAGAAACTCTATCCATTGTTTCTCGCCGGCGCTCGGGATCGAACCCGGGACCACAAGATCACGCGTCCAGTGTTCTGTCCGTTCAGCCACCGGCTCCCTATGTGTTTGGAGTCTGCCTCCACCACATCACTGCCTAATGCCATTCCACCTGTTAGTTAATTGTGTGTGTGTGTGTGTGTACTTACCTAATTTTGCTTGCGGGGGTTGAGCTCTGGTTCTTTGGTCCCGCCTCTCAATTGTCAGTCAACTAATGTATAGGCTCCTGAGCCTACTGGGCTCTATCATATCTACCCTTGAAACTATGTATGGAGTCAGCCTCCACCACATCACTGCCTAATGCATTCCATCCGTTAACTACTCTGACACTGAAAAAAGTTCCTTCTAACGTCCCTGTGGCTCATGTGGGGTACTCAGTTCCCACCTGTGTCCCCTTGTTCGCGTATCACCAGTGTTGAATAGTTTATCCTTGTTTACCCGGTCGATTCCTCTGAGGATTTGTAGGTTGTGATCATGTCTCCTCTTACTCGTCGGTCTTCCAGTGTCGTAAGGTGCATTTCCCACAGCCTTTCCTCGTAACTCATGCCTCCTAGTTCTGGGACTAGTCTAGTGGCATACCTTTGGACTTTTTCCAGCTTCGTCTTGTGCTTGACAAGGTACGGGCTCCATGCTGGGGCCGCATACTCCAGGATTGGTCTTACATATGTGGTGTGCATGATTCTGAATGATTCCTTACCCAGGTTCCTGAACGCTGTTCTGATGTTAGCCAGCCTCGCATATGCTGCAGACGTTATTCTTTTTGTGTGGGCTTCAGAAGACAGGTTTGGTGTGATATCAACTTCCAGATCATTCTCTCTGTCCGTTTCATTAAGTATTTCATCTCCTATTCTATGTCCTGTGTCTGGCCTCCTGTTTCCACTGCCTAGTTTCATTACTTTACATTTACTAGGGTTGAACTTCAACAGCCATTTGTTGGACCATTCACTCAGTCTGTGTAGGTCATCTTGTAGCCTCCTACTATCATCCTTTGTTTCAATCCTCCTCATAATTTTTACATTTTCAGCAAACATTTAGAGAAACGAGTCTATACCCTCTGGGAGATCATTTACATATATCAGAAATAGTATAGGTCCAAGGACGGACCCCTGCGGGACTCCACTTGTAACGTCTCGCTAATCTGAGACCTCACCCTTTACACTGACTCATTGTCTCCTGTTGCTTAGGTACTCCTTTATCCAATGGAGTACTTTCCCTTTCACTCCAGCCTGCATCTCAAGCTTTTGCACTAGCCTCTTGTGTAATACTGTATCAAAGGTTTTCTGACAATCCAAAAATATGCACTGTGCCCACCTCCTCTTTCTTGCCTGGGTTTTGTTGCCTGGTCGTAGAATTCAAGTAACCCTGTGAGGCAGGAACTGCCATACCTGAACCCATGTTGATGCTGTGTTACAAAGTTCTTTCCTTCCAGATGTTCCACTAGCTTTCCTCGCACAATCTTCTCCATCAGCTTGCATGGTATGTAGGATAGGGACACAGGCCTGTAGTTCAGTGCCTCCTGTCTATCCCCTTTCTTGTGTATCGGGACTACGTTAGCTACTTTCCAAATTTCTGGCAGTTCCCCTGTTGCCAGTGATTTGTTATACACTATGGAGAGTGGCAGGCACAATTCTTCTGCTCCTTCCTTTAGTATCCAAGGGGAGATTACATCTGGGCCTATAGCCTTTGTCACATCCAACTCTAGTAAACACTTCCTTACTTCCCTGCTGGTAATCTCGAACTCTTCCAGTGGTTCCTAGTTAACTATTCCCTCTCTTATCTCTCGAATTTCTCCTTGCTCTAAGGTGAAGACCTCCTGGAATTTCTTATTCAATTCCTCACACACATCCTTGTCGTTTGTAGGGAATCCTTCTGCCCCTATCCTTAATTTCGTAACTTGTTCCTTTACTGTTGTTTTTCTCCTGATGTGGCTATGCAGCAATTTACGCTGAGTCTTTGCCTTGCTTGCGATGTCATATTCGTATTGTCTTTCTGCCTCTTTTCTCACCCTGACATATTCATTCCTGGCATTCTGGTGTCTTTCTCTGCTCTCCAGTCTCCTGTTATTCCTATAGTTTCTCCATACCCTTTTACTTTGCTGCTTAGCTAGCCTACATCTCTGATTAAACCATGGGTTTCTCATCTTCATTTCACTGTTTTCCTTTTGGACTTGGACAAACATGTTTGCTGCGTCCTCGCACTTCTGCATGATGTAGCCCATCATGTCTTGGGCCGTCTTTTTCCTGAGCATTGTTTCCCGTGCTTTATCTGTCAGGAATTTTCTTATCTCCTCATAGTTTCCCTTTCGGTATGCTAACCATTTGTTCACGGTATCCCTCCTCGAATTCAATAACCCTTCTTCAATCAGGTACTCAAACACCAATACACTGTGGTCGCTCATTCCTACTGGAGTCTCAAAACCGATTTCTCTTATGTCGGAGTCATTCAGAGTGAAGACCAGTTCGAGTCTCGCTGGTTCATCATTTCCTCTCATCCTTGTGGGTTTTTTCTCCCATATTAACAGGAATTTGATAAAAGAACGTGAGTAGCCCCCTCACTATGCTCTAGTTGCCCTTGGGAGGTGGTGATCTTTGGAGGTGAAATACTCCGAAATTACCATCTCTTAAGGGTCTGAGCTGTGGTGCAGTGGGTTAAAGGCGTACCAGTTATGCCAGTTGCTGTAAGACTTCTGTGCTGGCTAGGGTTCGAATCTCCTGGTGGGAAAGTGTTCTAAGGTTGTATAATCTCTCTTGCGTGTTAAGGCAAGTTGTGCATTAAGCAAAGACACAGAGTTCTCCCATATTAACAGGAATTTGATGAAAGAAAGTGAGTAGCCCCTCACTATGCTCTAGGTGCCCTTGGGAGGTGGTGATCTTTGGAGGTGAAATACTCCAAAATTACCATATCTTTTATGGGTCTGAGCTGTGGTGCAGTGGGTTAAAGGCGTACCAGTTATGCCAGTTGCTGTAAGGCTTCTGTGCTGGCTAGGGTTCGAATCTCCTGGTGGGACAGTGTTCAAAGGTTGTATAATCTCTCTTGCGTGTTAGGGCAAGTTGTCTCAAACCATCTCAAGCCATCTCAAACTATCCTTCATAGGTTAATCATTTGAGATGTCGAGAACTAGAGGTGCATCCAGTCACACAAACACCTCCGGTAAATGTCTGATTAACGCACTGATGGCTGTGCCAGGCAGCTGGAATAGTGGAGGGTGGAGATGTTCCTAATGTCTGTGCTTACACCGGAGCCACGCTCACAAGTAAGTAATTATCAAAAGAAGGCACCAAACCGGGAAGGCTATGTAGCACCATCAAATACGCAAAATAATCAGAGGGCACTAAATATCACCAAGGATGCCAATACGAGAATAAAAACGCATAAGGCGAATGATATCAAAAGTATCCGAGTCACCAAGAATTCGAAGGACAGGTGACCGCGAGGGGCGGTCGGAAAGCAAGACACACGCTCGTCCTGGAAGTCAGGACATTCAAGAAGGACATGCACGACCGTAAGAGGGACAATGCAACTAGGACAATAAGGAGCAGGGCGGCGCTCCATCAAGTGACCATGGGTTAAGCGAGTATGGCCAATACGCAACCTCGCCAGAGCTGTTTCCCACCGCCGGTTACGGTGGAAGGAGGACTGCCACGAGGAAACACAACATTTAAGAGTACGTAGCTTGTTACCAGTAACAGACAACCAAGAAGCCTGCCAACGGGTAAGGACTGAGGAATGGATAACCGGGTAAAAGTCGGAATAGGGAATGTCCTTACGAGAGATGGGACAAGAGCGGACAGCTTCCTTGGCGGCAGCATCCGCACGCTCATTTAAAGACACACCAATATGGCTGGGAACCCAACAAAACTCAACCGACTTAAATTTACTGTGAACGAGAAACAGCCAATGCTGGATCTCGACAACCACTGGATGAACCGGATTAAAGGACCCGAGAGCCATGAGGGCACTACGAGAGTCAACAACAACTACAAAGGAAGACTGACAACGAGAAAGCAGGAGACGAAGAGCATAGAAAATAGCATAAAGTTCCGCGGTAAAGATGCTAGTCTCCGGAGGCAAGCGACACATATAAGTGCGATCAGGAAAAACAACAGAGTAGCCAACACCGTCCGCTGACTTAGACCCATCGGTGAAGACAGAAACGGAGCGGGAGTGAGAAGAAAAGTGCTCGAGGAAAAGGACCGTAGGAGGGGTAAAAGCTTTAGTGATACGGGTCAAGGATGTATAAAACCACGGAAGAGGGACCCTCCACGGGGGCAAAGAAGGAACAACACGAGGAGAAACATCAGAAATACGAACGGAAAGAGAATCCTGCAGGCGAGATAACCGGACAGAAAGAGGGAGGTGGTGATGAGGAACAGGAACCGCAGGAGGGGTAAAAGTTAAGGCACGACAGAGGCGAGAGGAAGGATGTTGCAAGGACCGCGCAAGATAGCGAAGACAGTAGCGATCACGGCGGTCCTGGAGAGACAGGAAGCCAGTGTCAACATACAAGCTAAGGACGGGAGTCGAACGAAAGGCACCAGAACTGAGGCGCAACCCAGTATGGTGCAAAGCATCAAGACGGCGAAGAGTAGAAGGAGAAGCAGACGAGTAAGCAGGGCAACCATAATCGAGCTTAGACAGGACGAGAGAGGAATGTAAAGCAAGGAGAGTGCGCCTATCTGCCCCCCAAGAAGTATGGGACAAGACCCGAAGGAGGGTAAGGGCCTAAGAGCACTCAACACGGAGGTAAGAGATATGGGGAGACCAAGACAAACGAGTGTCAAGGAATAACCCCAAAAGCTTCGCGGAATCTTTGTATTCAAGGGGATGACCATAAAGTGGCAAAGAGGGACGAAGAACAACCCGTTTCCGCGTAAATGTCATGGCACAAGTCTTAGAAGTAGAGAACTTGAAGCCATGATCAGTGGCCCAAGACGACATGGCATCAATTGCAAGTTGAAGCTGGCGTTGAAGGAGAGGCGAATCATCACCCTGACAACAAAGGGTAAGATCATCGACATAGAGAGCGGAGAAGACACCACAAGGAAGAGAGGAGAGAAGACCATTGAGGGCAACCAGAAAAAGAGTAGTGCTCAGAACACTACCCTGGGGCACACCTTCGTATTGCTGAAAAGAGGGAGAGAGCGCGGTACCAAGGCGCACCCGAAAGGAACGACGAGAGAGGAAGCTGCCGAGAAAGAGAGGGAGATGACCACGAAGGCCAAAAGAATGAAGTTGAGATAGGATATGATAACGCCAAGTGGTGTCGTAAGCCTTTTCCAGGTCAAAAAGGACGGCAACATCGGAGGTCTTCGCAGCAAAAGCAGTACGAATATAGACCTCCAAGTTCACCAGGACATCTGTCGTGCTGCGGCACTTGCGGAAACCAAATTGAGAAGGGGAGAGGAGGTGATGGTGTTCCAGGAACCACATCAGACGAACGTTAATCATACGTTCAAAGAGTTTGCAGACACAACTTGTGAGAGCAATAGGGCGAAAGTCCTTAGGGGAAGTACCCAGAGACCCCGGTTTGCGAACAGGGAGGACCAAGGCATCGAGCCAGTCCTCAGGGACTGACGACGACTCCCAAATCCGATTATACAGACTCAGTAAATACTGAGACGTGCTCGGAGGGAGATGGCGAAGCATCTCATAATGAATACCATCGGAGCCCGCCGCCGTAGAACCGCAGAGGGCCAGGGCAGAACGAAGTTCAGAGAGAGAGAAGGGATCATTATAGGGAAGCTGAAGATGAGTGCAGAAATCTAAAGGACGAGACTCAAGGACAGGTTTACGAAGAAGGAAAGATTGGGGAAGATGAAGACTAGAGCTAACAGAAGAAAAGTGGGAACCCAGTTCGGAAGCGACCTGTAACGGGTCCGCCACAAGAGTATCATGGAGGTGAAGGACCGGTGAAACATCGGGAACGAACTTACCCGCTATCTTGCGGATACGCTTCCAGATCTGGGCCAGAGGGGTTTCGGACGTAATTGTTGAGATATAAGACGCCCAACATTCACGTTTAGCCATACGGATGGCCCTACGGGCCACCGCACTCGCTTTCCGAAAGAAAAGAAAAGAATCGGTCGTCTGCCTACGGCGGTGCCTCTTCCAGGCTGCACGCTTACAGGGGACAGCCCGAGCACAGTCCGCATTCCACCAGGGAACGCACTTCCGTGGACCCCGAGAGGAAGAGCGAGGAATAGAGCGGAGGGCAGCGTTGAAGACAGTGTCATGAAAAAGGAGGAGAGCGCGAGAGAGAGGCAGAAGGGAGAGGTCAGAGAGAGCAGCACTGAGGGTAAATAGGGTCCAGTCTGCCTTAGCCAACTGCCACCTAGGGAAAGAGAGGGAAGGGCGAAAAGAGAAAAAGGAAACAAGGATGGGGAAATGATCACTTCCATGGAGGTCATCAAGAACCTGCCACGTGAAATCTAAGTAAAGAGAAGAAGAGCAGAGAGAAAGATCAAGACAAGAAAGGGTGCGAGTCCGAGAGTCCAAATGGGTGGGCTCACCAAAATTCAGAAGAGACAGGGAAGAAGAGAGGAGAAACGGCTCAAGGAGGCGACCCCGGGTATTCGTCAGAACGTCACCCCAAAGAGAATGACGACAATTGAAGTCACCCAGCAGGAGCACAGGCTCCGGCAAGGAGTCTAGGAGGTGTTTCAAATCAGGAAGAGAGAGCGGGACACTCGAGGGGAGATAAATGGAACAAACTGTGTACCATTTCCCCACAAAGATACGAGCAGCAGAACAATGGAGAGGCGAAGGAAAAAGCAAAGGAACAAAGGGAACATCAGCACGAATCAAGAGAGCAGAAGAATTAGAAGCCCCAGCAATGGCTGGGGGGGGGGGAGAGAAAGGAATAGCCACGAAAACGACCAGGACGAGCACCAAGCATTGGCTCCTGGAGACAGACACAAAGGGGCGAAAACCGCGAAATCAGAAGTTGGAGTTCGAGGAAATTGGCGTAATAACCTCGAACGTTCCATTGAAGAATGGACAACGACGAGAAGAGAAAGGACAAAAACAGAGAACAAGGAAGAAACAAAGGCGAAAGAGCAACAGAGCACGTTAAAGAATATCAGGGTCGGGATCAGGGTCAGCAAAGTCAGGGTTAGGGGGCATGGGTAAACTGAGCAAAGACGGAGGGAAGGAAACGGGAGAACAGATCAGAGGTGGGCGGGTGGGGTCCGGAGGAGGAGGAGGAGGAAGAGGAGGAGACAACGGAGAGGAGCAGTCAAGGACAGCAGCAGGAAGAGGGGGGAGTAGAAAGAGGGGAGCGCACCTCAGCAAGAGCAGCAACCGAAAGGGATGCAGGGGCCAAAGAAACCTCCATAGCAGGAACAGGGGGCGCAATCACTGAAACGGGAGGGGAAGGAGCAACAGAGCCAGAAGTTGGAGCTGAGGAAGAAAGCGAAGCCTTCTTACCCGCCGGGGAAGAGGAAGGAGAGGAGCCAGGCTTACACTTCTGACTTAAAGAGACCGGTGTCCCAGCAACTACGTACCGGGCAACGGATTCCAGTGTCTCAACAGGAGAAGCCGAACGAGAGCACACACGACGGCCGTTAGGAGAGCGATGGACATCCGCTCGCACCGACAGGCGGTGGGGAGAGCCGATAGATGGAGGAAGAGGATGGGAAGGAGGATCGGAGGGGGACGAGGAAGAAGACACAGGAGACACGACAGACCGGGTAGAAGGAAGGGGAACCCCAGACAGAGGACCAGGAGGAGGATCCTTCGGGTGAGAACCCAAAGGAACAAAGGAGGGGGCAGTGGGCGCATCAGGGTCCAAGGCCCGGAAACGGTTGTGAGTCTGAGGAAGGCGGGAAGGACGAGGAGAGGAAGAGCGCAACACGCGAGCATAAGAGATATTAGCAAAAGGCGGGAGCCGGCGAACCTGGCGTCTCGCCTCAGGAAAAGATAAACGCTCCCGGTGCTTCAAGTTGAGGACGGCTGCCTCAAGCTTGTAATGGACACACGCACGGGAGAAGGTAGGATGGGCCTCACCGCAGTTGAGGCAACGACCCTGGGAAGAAGTGCACTCCGACTTAGAGTGACCTTCACTCCCACACAAAGGACAGAGAGAGACAGTCCCAGAGCAGCGGAGGGCACCATGCCCAAACCTCCAGCACTTGTTACATAGTCGAGGAGAAGGGATATACTCCTGGACAGAGCACCTAGCACCAGCAAGAATGACAGAGGATGGAAGGGTCTTACCATCAAAGGTGATCTTCACAACGCGAAGGGGTTGACGGCGACGACCACGAGGGGGACGAGTAAACGAGTCAACCTGGAGGACAGAATGGCCTTGGGCATCAAGGATATGCCGAATATCATCGTGGCAATCCTGCAGATTCCGAACACCGGTTGCAACATGGGGTGGGAGGAGAATAGTGCCAACACTGGCATTCATCTGAACGTTCTTGGAGACCCGAACAGGGATCTCGCCAAGGCAAGATAAGGCAGCCAAGCGGGAAGCCGCATCCTGAGAAGGAGCAGTAACGACACGTGTACCGAGACGAGTGGGGTTGAAAGTAACAGACGCATCCACGGAATCTACAAGATGCCGATGGAGGGAGAAATCGTCAGGATGCGCAGAATCAAGAGGGAGGAGATCAAAGTATTTGGCCCATGAAGCAGGACCAAACAAGGCCTGATACGCATCAGCACGGGAAGGAATTGAGCGAGTGCGGTTGGGGCGCGAACGGCGTTGAGAACCCCTAGAGAGAGAGGGGGTCAAAAGGCGCAGTAGTCACAACGAAAGACTTAGCCACACCAGGGGACGAAGTGGTCACCACCGGGGGCTGGAGGCTCGACCCAACCACAGAGGAGGGAGGGGAGCTGGAGGAAGAAGTCAGGACGGTCAAAGGAGGAGCAAGGTCGGGGCCCAACGTAGCGGAGGCTACAGAGCCCGGTCTTCCAAGACAGGCCGACTCGGGGGCTTGATCGCCCACCATACGAGCCCGAGAGGGTAAAACAGAAGCATTCAACGACATAGGTACGAAGAGTGATAAATTCATCCACGAATGCGCCCCCATACCCACCATGGAGCCACAATTAGAGGCAGGACATCCAACAGGAAGCTATCGCCGATCATGCCGGGGCCCCCTAGGGGTGCGTCGTGAGTATACGCCCCACAAACGCCACCTTAAGAACCGTCAGTCCGTCGAGATCGGGTTCAGCGACGAAAGGGGGATTGACAATAAAAGGTTCCCCTTGCTCGAGACGTTGGGTACTACAGTTCTACGGGTGCAAGAGTATGCCTCCTCAAGCACCTGGGCGTCAAAATAGAAGAAGTCCAAAGAAATAATCCAAAACAAGCAAAAGGTCGGCAGGAAACGACAAGCAGATAGAAGAGGGGGGAGAAAAACGAAACATAAGGAAAAGAAAAAGCGATCCGGCACAATTGGAGAAGACAGCAGCAGGAGTGCAAGGCCAGAAAAGGACAGAGGACTGCCCAACGGAGCATCACACTCCGGCAGCCGTCCACCAAGCCCCCTCACGACGCCAACGGGCCGGATGGGGAGGGGGAGCCTCGCTCACAGCGGGCAGTGTTGGCAACCCATGCAGTCAACACCTGTGCCTACTGCCTGCTTAGTTTTTTTTCTGGGCCAAAGCGACAGTGACAGTAAAGAAGCAAGTTGTGTGGAAGCTTTAAAGTGGTGGGAGAAAAGGGACAGCGAATGGATTTATTCTAATGATTAGTATTTAGTCTGCTGAGTTTCATGAGGATTCTTGCTAATGTTTTAAAGTACTGGGGGGGGGGGGATTGAATAGTGTACTGTACAGCTAGATGTTGTTATTAATATCATATTGAGACTGTTGAAAGAATATAGGTTTATTTTGATAACGTTTATTTTAATTAGGACTACATATACTTGACATTGTGTACATAAACACAGAGTATTGAAAAAAATATTTACATTTAAATGACTGCTAGATTTGTGTGTGTCACCAGCAATGAAAAACAAAATGGTGTAGTTCTAACTAGCACCTTCTGCCAATTGAGTTGACAAGAAAAGTCAACGTGCATCGGACCTCTGGAAAAAAGCATGCTATGGCAAGGAGACTAGAGGCCAGGACTGGAAGCTCAACTCCAGCCTGTCACTCCCACGTGTGTTGTGGTAGACAGCACAGCGGCATTGTTGAAGCTAGACAGTGAATGGTGAGGATGGAGTTTCTTGATGGCTGTCACAGCAGCACCACCCTAGGGACAGTTTGTGGTGCACTGGCACAGCTCTTGATACGACCACGTTCACTCAAGTCTCAAAATGTGCGGCAGTCGACTACCTTTCTTAGTTTAGGCCCTGAAGTTGGTGGGGCAGCCACAGCAATACCAGAAATACGACCCGTTGTTATTATTTGTGATTGCTGTGGCCGCAACACTTCATCTAGAGTTAAGGCACTTCCAAAGTTAGGAAAATACAAAAAGATGGGTTATTCAAACCTGTGACTATTGTGAAAGTTTCTTCTTTCTTTCTTTTATTTCAGTACACTTTCTTCACTGAATTTTGTGCAAACGAATCTAGTTGGAAGAAATTTTAGGGAAAAGATGCAGTTATATGGCAAGCCTTAGTTTCAAGTGTAACCAATAGACCTATTGGTGAAGTGGAGGTTGAGAAGGCAAGGCGTTGAAGCATTCTCCCCTCTCCTTCCTCACTACTTAAAAGGTGGTGATGACATTCACCCTATGAGGTGGTCTTGTGCTGCTCTGACACACAAGTCTTGGTCGAGATGGTGGTATTAACTGGCACAAGATTGTGATATGAGCTTACACACTGAAATAGCTGCTCAGGTGCATCACCCAGGGCTAATGCATAAGGTTAATCTTTTGAAAAGCGATTTTTTTTAAATTATCTAAGAGATGAAAAGAGTTGTAGCAATGAATGTGCCCATTCCAAACGTCTTCCCTGTGTTTCGGAAGGGACGAGTAGAGAGACTTCAGCAAACTTGCGTCCCTGTTGTGGTGTAACATTTTCGAGTCCCCATGCCTCCCTTCATGCCCCTGCAGCCTTCCCCCTTCCCCGTCCTCCTGCACCACACTCACCACCGCATCACCCAGGCTCTAGGATAACATCCAAATGGTTCAAAACGCATAATACCACATTAAATTTTGTTATTGTGACTCAAGTTCAAGCGACTGAATAAGTATACATATGTAACCATATTGGCCTTTCAAGCAGTCTAGCTGTTTGAATTGGTTCTAAATATGTAACCAAATCATTGTCAAGGTGGCTTATTATTATTGTGTGTGTGCGCGCGCGTGTGTGCGCGCGCGCGTGTGTGTGTTTACTAGTTGTGTTTTTACGGGGGTTGAGCTTTGCTCTTTCGGGCCGCCTCTCAACTGTCAATCAACTGTTTACTAACTACTAACTTACTATTTTTTTTTTCCCACACCACACACACACACACACACACACACACCCCAGGAAGCAGCCCGTGACAGCTGACTAACTCCCAGGTACCTATTTACTGCTAGGTAACAGGGGCACTTAGGGTGAAAGAAACTTTGCCCATTTGTTTCTGCCTCGTGCGGGAATCGAACCCGCGCCACAGAATTATGAGTCCTGCGCGCTGTCCACCAGGCTACGAGGCCTGTGTGCGCACGTGTGTGTGTGTGTGCGTGCGTGCGTGCGTGTGTGTGTGCGTGTGTGTGTGTGTGTGTGTGGTGTGTGTTCGCGCGCGCGTAACTATCTTATTTATATTAATCTGACTTGTTTGTTAACCAAAGTTATCACCAAAGTCATATTTTATTGGAGTTTTAAAGTTAATGTAAATAAAAGTGAGCTGATAATGTGGTTACTTGCTATAAGTCAGGTTAATAAGTCAGGTAGCGCGGCCCACTTCCACGCCCACATCTACACCCAGCGCCAAACACCATCACTACAAACCCTTTACTGGGTTAACTCGATGCTCATCCACAAGCATTACCTCTTGAATATTTATTTTATTGTTTATTCTGTAGGCCAATTCCCACTCTGCTATTGAAGATAGTGTGACTGTGCACAAGGTCGAACAGAGTACCATTCATATTCCAAAGTCTTGGTGTAGCGCAGTGCAAACAGGGAATGTTGGCAGCTGGTTTATATTGTTTTTAGGTTTATAAGATCATTAGGTACTAGTACAGAGTATTTGAATATGGCTATGTAGTAGATTTTAGAAAATTCTGGGAGTTCATATTTGTATAGAATTTCAGATCGTGTGAAGACTGATGTTGATAGACGAGTGATTCGCTACTGTCCAGATGTAATGTCCCGAGTGTGATGTGGTATTGGAAATGCATTGGCTGTTATTAAAATTTCCATAACATTTTATCCATACCTGATAAATATTAATCACTTAATTAACAAGTTATTTAATATTATAGGTATTAGAATGATTAGGTAACAGAATATGCAGGATTGAGCCAGGGAAGAAAATCCACCAAGAACCATTTTTGTATCCATGATCCCCCATCCCCTCCCTAACAAAGCTTTCTCCAGCAATATATTGCCAAACTAAAAAGTAAATGACAGAACAGCAGGTGATGAGATGCTCTAGCAACTGAGGTGCTTCCTCATTAGAGATAGTTTGTTTATCTCTGCCTTGGCCGTGTCCTCTTTTCTTTGGAGTGGAAAATAGATGTGTGCATGATAAATTCTAGAGCATAGGATAGGTGTAAGGCTGAGCTAAGATGGTGGGCCAAGGATGGCAAGTGGTGTCAGGGGGCGACTGGCAGGTGTGCATGGCGCAACCTCTGCTCGGGGCCCCGTAGATGAGACACCCGCAGGGGACAAGTTATACACAGCATGACATTGCTGCACTACTGCGTGGGACTAGTAGCATACAATGTCTCACACCTGGACACACATGTCTTAATCCAGGTGACTATAGTGTAAGATTCATCGCCTTATGCCCGACTGTGTGGTGGCGCTATTCCTGCACCCCCCTGCCCTCCACTCCACTGTTTACCCTCCCTGATCATTGCCCTTCCTGACTGTACCTTCTTTCTTACACAGCCTTGAGTGTGACTCTGGCCTCTTACTTGCCTCTAATTTTTGTTATCACTTCAATCATTGTCCACTATTCTTTCTCTTGCTATCTTGCAGCAAGTCTGGTTGATACCTGGTTGATGGGGTTCTGGGAGTTCTTCTACTCCCCAAGCCCGGCCCGAGGCCAGGCTCGACTTGTGAGAGTTTGGTCCACCAGGCTGTTGCTTGGAGCGGCCCGCAGGCCCACATACCCACCACAGCCCGGTTGGTCCGGCACTCCTTGGAGGAACAAATCTAGTTTCCTCTTGAAAATGTCCACGGTTGTTCCGGCAATATTTCTTATGCTTGCTGGGAGGACGTTGAACAACCGCGGACCTCTGATGTTTATACAGTGTTCTCTGATTGTGCCTATGGCACCTTTGCTTTTCACTGGTTCTATTCTACATTTTCTTCCATGTCGTTCACTCCAGTACGTTGTTATTTTACTGTGTAGATTTGGTACTTGGCCCTCCAGTATCTTCCAGGTGTATATTATTTGATATCTCTCTCGTCTTCTTTCTAGTGAGTACATTTGGAGGGCTTTGAGACGATCCCAATAATTTAGGTGCTTTATTGCGTCTATGCGTGCCGTATATGTTCTCTGTATTCCCTCTATTTCAGCAATCTCTCCTGCTCTGAAGGGGGAAGTGAGTACTGAGCAGTACTCAAGACGGGACAACACAAGTGACTTGAAGAGTACAACCATTGTGATGGGATCCCTGGATTTGAAAGTTCTCGTAATCCATCCTATCATTTTTCTGGGTGTCGCAATATTTGCTTGGTTATGCTCCCTAAACGTTAGGTCGTCAGACATTATTATTCCCAAATCCTTTACATGCTGTTTTCCTACTATGGGTACATTTGATTGTGTTTTGTACTCTGTATTATGTTTAAGGTCCTCATTTTTACCGTACCTGACTCTACCTTCCAAGTTTCTCTCATCTTATTTTAAATCATAATGGATTTCTGCCTCTGATATTTTGTTCTCTTTACACAATGTTGTTTCCATATTCTTTCTTTTCACCAATTACATTTCATTTCTTTCATCATGGCTTTTCCTACTTTGTTCTTGCTCTTTATATTCATCATTTCCCTGTCTTCATTTCCAGACTAACTTTACACTTACATTTTCTTAGAATTTTAAAGAAGGCATTTTTACATCAGTAGAAATCCATAACAGTTTCAAACTACCAGTACCATGTTAATATTATATAGTCTTTGTTGCATGTTTATATGTATTGCAGCTTTAACTTCTTTGAGATGTTTCCATCATAACTCAAAACTCCAATCAATAATAATAAAACTATCCTTCATTTACTTACAAATTGTTAAGCAAAATTCAGCTTAACATTACTGGGCAACATCTAAGTAACTGAATCAGTACTAACAAATTTACATAGTATCTAACATAGGCCTCTACACTGGGCTGGGTGGCAGGCCTGGGCGAGCTCTGTCTGCTGCTGTAAACAGGATGAGAGATATATTACCGTTAAATAAGACCGCCGACTGAATATACCCTCACAGGTGAAGAGTATATGTAAAACAGATTACATATGGTAAGCTTAAACTTGAAATACTGACATGAAGAAAAACTGGCAGCGGTCCACATGTCCGCAATGTGTGTGTGAGGTGACTCGCCTCCTTACATGCATGGCACTATCCACTACAAGCAACATTACAATAGGAGAATACAGCTTCCTTGGCCTTAACCGCCTTCTGTCCCTCTTAACTGTACGACTCCCGAGCTCTTTAAGACATCTCTGGGTCAAGGAAACAATAAGTAATTATCAAAGAAGGCACTAAGCCAAGAAGACTATGTAGACGACTATATAAAGACTATAACGGCTGGTAAAAATGCAGTACAGCAAAGCAGAAAAGATGCAGGGGGGGGGGGGTAATTCTCAGGAGGACCCTGACTGTTCCATGGCACTTGCTAATTTGCATGATTGGTAGTGTTATCTACCTCTTCACACTCATAGTTATCTACCTACCTGTGTTGTACAGCACCCTTAAAGTAAAAACGCAGTAGTGATCAGCGGACAGTAAGTATCTTAAGGTGCCCATAAATAAAAAAGGTCACATGCTCCCTTATCAACAGCGTCAGGTGCCTAAGTGGGCCCAACCCAGAACTTCAACTGCACCCCCAACCAGGGACAAGTACCTCGACCCTAGTAGGTAACGCCCCACCTCAAGGCCGCTCCACCGAGCCCTCAGCAAACGTAGGAATATCAGAACCCCCCCCCCCCCCCGTTATCAACGCCTTGTAACCCGGGCTTCCAGCAGACTCGGGAACTCGAGCCCCCAGCTGCCGACCTCAACCCCAGACTCGGAAGCCGAGACCCAGGTTCAACCCTCCCCCCCAGTAACTGAGATTGGCCCCCAAATTCCCGCCCTGGATGGACAAGTCCTGCCACTCTGAACGACATGACTCTCGAGTTCGCGGACTATGACCCATCCCTCCCCTCCGTCGCCGGCCTCACTGACGACCTCTCGTCTCACCCAGTAGACGCCTGACAACCTCTCGTTGACGACCTCGCATGTAGGCCGACCCTAGCTCCGTCCGCAGCCTCCATCCCGGGTGTCTGGGGGGGGGGCGCCAGGGAGGGGGGCCCTGGGAAATCTCTCCCGCCCTACCACAGGGACTGAAGAGAGAATCAGCGATTACGGAGAAAATAAGAGAAATGTTTACCGTACCCACTATTGATTACCTCAACAGATTAAAGCATGTGCAACGAGCGACCCTCCAGAATACTGTCCCTAGTTACCATGGCCTTCAACCGTCTGTACCCTTTTTCTCCGCGGATTTCCCTCTGCCCCCAGCTCTGGAAGCACACATGGAAGCCTTCCATGAGAAACACGCATGAGAATGCGCCACCATCTTCACCCTACTCCCCAAAGCCTCTCTGGCAAGGAAATACACCCAGGTGGAGGCAGCAGTACAATGCATCCTGGAAGACAACACACAAGAAGACAGGGTAGGGACGATCCTATGGGAAGCATGCAGGCGCCGAACGCAGGCGAAATGGGCACCCCAACCCCCGAAATACTCTGGTAAGCTGTTGGTCCACGCCAACAAAAAAACGGAGCAGTATTCAGTCCTTCGGCAGGTACCTGCAGTTGACACATGGACAGCCCTGAAGGACGCAGTATTCGCGATACTTGCACCGGAGGGTTATAGAGCAGCACAGGCCCAGAGGTGGATTTGAACTGCGTTCTTGACCACGCACATCAAATAAATTCTATCTGATGTGAGGATCTTATGAGCTACTCTGATGACCTCCCTATGAGGTCCTAGAAGCTCCACGACCCAGTGGATAAGGAGTGTCAAGGATTTGGACTCTGCAGCTGCTCTATGCATCCCTGGTCAGTCATTAAAGTATAATCTGCCCTCAGCATTAGTTTGATGCTAGTTCAGTCCTTTCCTGATTCAGGTTTCTTGTCCTATTCTCCTCTAAAACCTAACCTATTCCTAGTAACCTATTCACCTTATCTGTCAGTTGGACAGGTGATTAAGAGTTAAGGGTTGGGAGAGTAAAGTCATTGTTAAGTAACGTAGACGTGGTGATTAGTTATCGGTCCATGGGATAGTGATCTAGTCACCCGAGTTCATTGGGGTATGTAGGACCCCAGAGGGAATTCATTTCGCTGATGTTATAACTGTTGAGCCAGTGCGAAAGGTAACGTATTTGTATATAATTAATTATTGATCTTCGAGTAATTAATTACTCGAGTTAGTCAAAGGCGATTGCCGTCCTCTTAGTACTTTGGACATAGAATTGTAGTAAACTATCGAGTGAGCGATAGTAACCGATAAGGTAATGCGTACTGGGATTTATCAGCTGTTCGTAGTACAGGGATTAATGAGGATTATTCATTGAACATTCAACAGGTCAAGTGTTTGAGTAATTCCGAGTTACGATTGACAGCTGTACAATTTAATTTGTCTGTGGGAGACCAGATTAAGTTAACGTAGTCGTTGTTGCTGAAACCTGTTGGCATTGTATTAACCTAAGTGTTACTTTTAACATTAACGTAATCAGTCACCGATTGTTAATCGTCCGAGGGACGAAGTGTTAATGTAAGAATTTAAGGAGGGGTGCTGGAGTTGCCAGTAACCTCATTAGTAATTTTTAATGTCATTGTAGACTACTGGTTTGATTGCATTTGCAACTGCTATTGCATAGGAGGGCTGCAAGGAGCATAAAGTAACTAATAAGAGGTTACAGGAGACTTGTCTCCTATCCTACCTTGTTGTTGTTGCATTGTGATTATAGATTAGTATGTTTTGGTTGATTGCGTCCTCTGAACACTCAGTAAGTTCAGGTTAGTTCACTTATGTAGCTCAACGCGATTGCAGGAAGGATCCTGTAAGTAAGTAAGTAATTATCAAAAGAAGGCCCCAAACCGGGAAGGCTATGTAGCACCATCAAATGTGCAGAATAATCAGAGGGCGCTAAATATCACCAAGGATGCCAATACGGGAACAAAAACGCATAAGGCGAACGATATCAAAAGTATCCGAGTCACCAAGAATTCTATTGAGGGACAGGTGACCGTGAGGGGCAGACGGAAAGCAAGACACGCTCGTCCTGGAAGTCAGGACATTCAATAAGGACATGCACGACCGTAAGAGGGACAATGCAACTAGGACAATAAGGAGCAGGGCGGCGCTCCATCAAGTGACCATGGGTTAAGCGAGTATGGCCAATACGCAACCTCGCCAGAGCCGTTTCCCAACGCCGGTTACGGTGGTAGGAGGACGGCCACGAGGAAACACAACATTTAAGAGTACGTAGTTTGTTACCAGTAACAGACGACCAAGAAGCCTGCCAACGGGTAAGGGCTGAGGAATGGATAACCGGGTAAAAGTTGGAATATGGAATACCTTTACGAGAGATGGGACAAGAGCGGACAGCTTCCTTGGCGGCAGCATCCACATGCTCATTTAAAGACACACCAATATGGCTGGGAACCCAACAAAACTCAACCGACTTAAATTTACTGTGAACAAGAAACAGCCAATGCTGGATCTCGAACACTACTGGATGAACCGGATTAAAGGACCCGAGAGCCATGAGAGCACTACGTGAGTCAACAACAACTACAAAGGAAGACTGACAACGAGAAAGCAGGAGACGAAGAGCATAGAGAATAGCATAAAGCTCCGCTGTAAAGATGCTAGTCTCCGGAGGTAAGCGACACATATAAGTGCGATCAGGAAAAACTACAGAGTAGCCAACACCATCCGCAGACTTAGACCCATCGGTGAAGACAGAAACGGAGCGGGAGTGAGAAGAAAAGTGCTCGAGGAAAAGGCGTTTTAGAACCATAGGAGGGGTAAAAGCTTTAGTGATACGAGTCAAGGATGTACAAAACCGCGGAAGAGGGACTCTCCACGGGGGCAAAGAAGGAACAACACGAGGAGGAACATCAGAAATACGAACGGAAAGAGAATCCTGCAGGCGAGATAACCGGACAGAAAGAGGGAGGTGGTGAAGAGGAACAGGAACCGCAGGAGGGGTAAAAGTTAAAGCACGACAGAGGCGAGAGGAAGGATGTTGCAAAGACTGCGCAAGATAGCGAAGACAGTAGCGATCACGGCGGTCCTGGAGAGACAGGAAGCCAGTGTTAACATACAAGCTAAGGACGGGAGTCGAACGAAAGGCACCAGATCTGAGGCGCAACCCAGTATGGTGCAAAGCATCAAGACGGCGAAGAGTAGAAGGAGAAGCAGACGAGTAAGCAGGGCAACCATAATGGAGCTTAGACAGGACAAGAGGAATGTAAAGTAAGGAGAGTGCGCCTATCTGCCCCCCAAGAAGTATGGGACAAGACCCGAAGGAGGGTAAGGGCCTTAGAGCACTCAACACGGAGGTAAGAGATATGGGGAGACCAAGACAAACGAGTGTCAAGGAATAACCCCAAAAGCTTCGCGGAATCTTTGTATTCAAGGGGATGACCATAAAGTGACAAAGAGGGACGAAGAACAACCCGTTTCCGAGTAAAACTCATGGCACAAGTCTTAGAAGTAGAGAAGTTGAAGCCATGATCGGTGGCCCAAGACGACACGGCATCAATTGCAAGTTGAAGCCGGCGCTGAAGGAGAGGCGAATCATCACCCTGACAGCAAAGGGTAAGATCATCGACATAGAGAGCGGAGAAGACACCAGAAGGAAGAGAGGAAAGAAGACCATTGAGGGCAACTAGAAAAAGAGTAGTGCTCAGAACACTAACCTGGGGCACACCTTCGCATTGTTGAAAAGAGGCAGAGAGAGCGGTACCAAGGCGCACCCGAAAGGAACGACGAGAGAGGAAGCTGCGGAGAAAGAGAGGGAGATGACCATGAAGGCCAAAAGAATGAAGTTGAGATAGAATATGATATCGCCAAGTGGTGTCGTAAGCCTTTTCCAGGTCAAAAAGGACGGCAACAACGGAGGTCTTCGCAGCAAAAGCAGTACGAATATAGACCTCCAAGTTCACCAGGACATCTGTCGTGCTGCGGCACTTGCGGAAACCAAATTGAGAAGGGGAGAGGTGGTGATGGTGTTCCAGGAACCACATCAGACGAACGTTAACCATACGTTCAAAGAGTTTGCAGACACAACTTGTGAGACCAATAGGGCGAAAGTCCTTAGGGGAAGTACCCAGAGACCCCGGTTTGCGAACAGGAAGGACAACGGCATCGAGCCAGTCCTCAGGGACTGACGACGACTCCCAGATCCGATTATACAAACTCAGTAAATACTGAGACGTGCACGGAGGGGGATGGCGAAGCATCTCATAATGAATACCATCGGAGCCCGCCGCCGTAGAACCGCAGAGGGCCAGCGCAGACCGAAGTTCAGAGAGAGAGAAGGGATCATCATAGGGAAGCTGAAGATGAGTGCAGAAATCTAAAGGACGAGACTCAAGGACAGGTTTACGTAGAAGGAAAGATTGGGGAAGATGAAGACCAGAGCTAACAGAAGAAAAGTGGGAACCCAGTTCAGGAAGCGACCTGCAACGGGTCCGCCACAGGAGTATCATGGAGGTGGAGGACCGGTGAAACATCGGGAACGAACTTACCCGCTATCTTCCGGATACGCTTCCAGATCTGGGCCAGAGAAGTTTCGGACGTAATTGTGGAGACGTAAGATGCCCAACATTCACGTTTAGCCGTACGGATGGCCCTATGGGCCATCCGTACGCTTACAGCGGACAGCCCGAGCACAGTCCGCATTCCACCATGGAACGCACTTCCGTGGACCCCGAGAGGAAGAGCGAGGAATAGAGCGGAGGGCAGCGTCGAAGTTAGTGTCATGAAAAAGGAGGAGAGCGCGAGGGAGAGGCAGAACGGAGAGGTCAGAGAGAGCAGCACTGAGGGTAAATAGGTTCAAGTCCGCTTTAGCAAGCCGCCACCTAGGAAAAGAGAGTGAAGGGTGAAACGAGAAAAAGGAAAACAAGGATAGGGAAATGATCACTGCCATGGAGGTCATCTAGAACTTGCCACGTGAAATCTAAGTAAAGAGAAGAAGAGCAGAGAGAAAGATCAAGACATGAAAGGGTGCGAGTCCGAGAGTCCAAATGAGTGGGCTCACCAGAATTCAGAAGAGACAGGGAAGAAGAGAGGAGAAACGGCTCAAGAAGGCGACCCCGGGTATTCGTCAGAACATCACCCCAAAGAGAATGACGACAATTGAAGTCACCCAGCAGGAGCATAGACTCCAGCAAGGAGTCTAGGAGGTGTTTCAAATATGGAAGAGAAAGCGGGACACTCGGGGGGAGATAAATGGAACAAACTGTGTACCATTTCCCCACAAAGATACGAGCAGCAGAACAATGGAGAGGCAAAGGAAAAAGTAAAGGAACAAAGGGAACATTAGTGCGAATTAAGAGAGCAGAAGAATTAGGAGCCCCAGCTGGGGGAGGGGGGGAGAGAAAGGAATAGCCACGAAAACGACCAGGACGAGCACCAAGCATCGGCTCCTGGATACAGACACAAAGGGGCGAAAACCGCGAAATCAGAAGTTGGAGTTCGAGGAAATTGGCATAATAACCTCGAACGTTCCATTGAAGAATAGACGTCGACGAGAAGGGAAAGAACAACAACAGAGAACAAGGAAGAAACAAAGGCGAAAGAGCAACACAGCACGTTAAAGAATATCAGGGTCGGGATCAGGGTCAGCAAAGTCAGGGTTAGAGGGCATGGGTAAACTGAGCAAAGACGGAGGGAAGGAAGCGGGAGAGCAGACCAGAGGTGGGCAGGCAGGGTCCGGAGGAGGAGGAGACAACAGAGAGGAGCAGTCAAGGACAGCAGCAGGAAGAGGGGGAGTAGAAAGAGGGGAGCGCACCTCAGCAAGAGCAGCAACCGAAAGGGAAGCAGGGGCCAAAGAAACCTCCATAGCAGGAACAGGGGGCGCAATCACTGAAATGTGAGGGGAAGGAGCAACAGAGCCAAAAGTAGGAGCTGAGGAAGAAAGCGAAGCCTTCTTACCTGCCGGGGAGGAGGAAGGAGAGGAGCCAGGCTTACACTTCTGACTTAAAGAGACCGGTGTCCCAGCAACTACGTACCGGGCAACGAATTCCAGTGTCTCAACAGAAGCCGAACGAGAGCACACACGACGGCCGGTAGGAGAGCGATGGACATCCGCCTGCACCGACAGGCGGCGGGGAGAGCCAATAGATGGAGGAAGAGGAAGTGAAGGAGGATCGGAGGGAGACGAGGAAGAAGACACAGGAGACACGACAGACCGGGCAGAAAGAAGGGGAACCCCAGACAGAGGACCAGGAGAGGGACCCTTCGGGACAGAACTCAAAGGAACAGAGGAGGGGGCAGTGGGCGTATCAGGGTCCAAGGCCCGGAAACGGTTGTGAGTCTGAGGAAGGAGGGGAGGACGAGGAGAGGAAGAGCGCAACACGCGAGCATAAGAGACGTTAGAATAAGGCGGGAGCCGGCGAACCTGGCGCCTCGCCTCAGAAAAAGATAAACCGTCCCGGTGCTTCATGTTGAGGACGGCCGCCTCAAGCTCGTAATTGATACAGGCACGGGAGAAGGTAGGATGGGCCTCACCGCAGTTGAGGCCGCGAGCCTGGGGAGAAGTGCACTCCGACTTAGAGTGACCTTCACCCCCACACAAAAGACAGAGAGAGACAGTCCCAGAGCAGCGGAGGGCACCATGCCCAAACCTCCAGCACTTATTACAAAGCCGAGGAGAAGGGATATACTCCTGGACAGAGCACCTAGCACCAGCAAGAATGACAGAGGATGGGAGGGTCCTACCATCAAAGGTGATCTTCACAACACGAAGGGGTTGACGGCGACGACCACGAGGGGGACGAGTAAACAAGTCAACCTGGAGGACAGAATGCCTTGGGCATCAAGGATATGCCGAATATCATTGTGGCAATCCTGCAGATTCCGAACACCGGTTGCAACATGGGGCGGGAGGAGAATAGTGCCAACATTGGCATTCATCTGAACGTTCTTGGAGACCCGAACAGGGATCTCGCCAAGGCAAGACAAGGCTGCCAAGCGGGAAGCTGCATCCTGAGAAGGAGCAGCAACGACACGTGTACCGAGACGAGTGGGGTTAAAGGTAACGGACGCATCCACGGAATCAACAAGATGCCGATGGAGTGAGAAATCGTCAGGAGGCGCAGAATCAAGAGGGAGGAGATCAAAGTATTTGGCCCAAGAAGCGGAACCAAACAAGGCTCGATACGCGTCAGTACGGGAAGGAATCGAGCGAGTGTGGCCGGGGCGCGAACGGCGATGAGAACCCCCAGAGAGAGGGGACAAAAGGAGCAGTAGTCACAACGAGAGACTTAGCCACACCAGGGGACGAAGTGGTCACCACTGGGGGCTGGAGGCTCGACCCAACCACAGAGGAGGGAGGGGAGTTGGGGGAAGAAGTCAGGACGGTCAAAGGAGGAGCAAGGTCGGGGCCCAACATAGCGGAGGCTACAGAGCCCGGTCTTCCAAGACAGGTCGACTCGGGGGCTTGGTCGCCCACCATACGAGCCCGAGAGGGTAAAACAGAAGCATTCAACGACATAGGTACGAAGAGTGATAAATTCATCCACGAATGCGGCCCCATACTCACCATGGAGCCACAATTAGAGGCAGGACACCCAACAGGAAGCTATCGCCGATCATGCCGGGGCCCCCTAGGGGTGCGTCGTGAATATACGCCCCACAAACGCCACCTTAAGAACCGTCAGTCCGTCGAGATCGGGTTCAGCGACGAAAGGGGGATTGACAATAAAAGGTTCCCCTTGCTCGAGACGTTGGGTACTACAGTTCTACGGGTGCAAGAGTATGCCTCCTCAAGCACCCGGGCGTCAAAATAGAAGAAGTCCAAAGAAATAATCCAAAACAAGCAAAAGGTTGGCAGGAAACAACAAGCAGATAGGAGAAGAGGGGGAGAAAAACGAAACATAAGGAAAAGGAAAAGCGATCCGGCACAATTAGAGAAGACAGCAGCAGAAGTGCAAGGCCAGAAAAGGACAGAGGACCGCCCCACGGAGCATCAGTGCACACTCCGGCAGCCGTCCACCAAGCCCCTTCACAACGCCAACGGGCCGGATGGGGAGGGGGAAGGATCAAGTAGTTTTCCTCGTTGCTGGTGTCCAGCTGTCGTAAATGTGTCACAGGAAGGATTTCAAGTAACGTCAGTGATATTTTTTTTGTTGTAGTAGTTGGTACTTTGTTGAATAAACGGTTAAGTTGAATGCCGTTTTTTCGTACACATCCCACTATTATTGATTTATATATGTTCTGCCATGTTGCCTGACATCATCGCTATTCTTTTGAGACTGCTTCTTGAGATTTGAGCAGAATTCATAGCACCACAGATGTCGGAAAATCCGACACCATATAATAATATCATACAGACAGATAATAATAGCTGTGTTGTATAAACAAGTTAACCCATAGAAAACGTAACTTGTAGTGGAATTACTGTCTAAAGAAAACGGGATATCATCACCACATACTATTATAATTCACCACCTATTATGGTGGGAATTATTCTTAAATACATTAGTCTTTGGACTTTACCATCATAAAAACATCTCATATAAATTAACTTAATTATCAATATTAAAGTAGAGTAAATGTGACCCTTCTATCACTTTCTGTCATCTGGACAATGTAAGCCAGGCGTCAGTGGTGAGGGAGGGGAGCCATTGTTGTTGTCACCTCCGAGACGCGTGGAGCAAATTCGGCTCCTATTATATCTGGACAATGTTGGCCAGTAGCATCAGTAGTATGGAGTGTTAGACATTGTTATTGTTTATACTGTGACCACAGAGGCTCGCGGGAGCAAACTCGGCTCCTGTTAATTTACTTGGACGTAGTGTTATGGAAACCTAAGGTGTACCATCTTCAACACGCTGTCAACAAATCAAGTTAAGTGTTCTTTCCGAAATCCGTTTAACTTTCATTTATGGCCATTAATGTCATTATATAGGGTGTCCGGTTAGAGCATGACATAGCCTCATACTAAAGGTAATTAAGCCACGTCTTCATTGTTCCATGTACAGTGTTTCTCTGATATACCTGTCATATATAGGATTCTGGCTTTACAGCTAGCGCCCTTTTGACAGGTCAAGACGAGGAAGCATGCTTTGTGCATCAGTTACCAGGGTGATGGAAGCTACCTCAAAGAGGGAAAATGTGGTGTCTACAACCTAGTTATACCTGATGGACTAAGACCTGCTGTACTATAAGATAAGGAACCTCTTCAATGTATGTAGTCTAATACTGTAGTTTGATTGGCTGCATATATATAAATTAAATTAATATAAACCCCCCTAATGTGTAGAGGATCGATTTGTGAGATGAGATTATTGCAGAAATACAGTCCACTTATCATCATACAAATTGCTATCGAAGTATACAAATTAATGTAAATATAAATTCTATATATATTCATATAAATTAAATAAATATAAATCTCACAGGTCGGTTCCCACATTATTTGGTCATCTTCGAACCGGATGACGGATTATTTGATCCTTTGAACCCACATTTGGTCATCTTAGTACCGGATGAACCAGTTAACCAGTGGATTCATTAAATATACTAGTGCAGTGTGATTTAAACAAAGCCAGTCAAGACGGCGACGTTGTCTCGTGCGAGTTCACGAGCCCCGCTCAGTTCAGATCAGCCTTAGTCAGCGGTTTCATGCACACCCACAGATATTTGGTGGCGTGTTATTCTGTGAAATGACAGCGCTAATATTGAAGCCAGCCAAATTAGTGACTGTGACGCGAGATTGTTCACGGATTTCGTGGTGTTAAATTTCGCGAGAGATTATCCACGAATTTTGTGGAGTTTATTTCGCGAGGTCACTAATAATATTTAATACTTCTAGATAATATTAGAAGTTTCATAGAGGCTAATTAAGAGGCTATTATCAATAATTGTGTATATTATTTCTCCAAAATAGAGAATCATTTAATATATATTGCACTAGTGATCACAGTATAATATTTACTAATTGCCAACCCACAACAGGGTAGGATATTAACATTGACTAGTTGAACTATTATCGTTCATCATAGTCCCATTATTACCATAGTCAGTTGTACTATATTCAACAACCTAACACCATTAATGAATGGTCCAGACCCTATTTTGGGTGTAATTTTTATCAACTCGAGTTGAGTTGTGTATATATAATAATTTACTTATGATCATTACACCTTTGAGTGATTAATTAGTGTCTCTACCATCCTAGGGTGATATAGAAGAGCTAACCTAAAGGTACTTCCAGTGACACTGGTTTATCACTCAAATCATTAGTGTGTATGATTGTATATATATAATGTGTATTAATTTTAAGTGCTAACCTCTAATAGAGGTAGGATTATTGCCTAGTGAGTGCATTTTACCCTAGGCTACCATTAGAGCTTGTTCAGTATTATGAACAGCCCAAGTACAAGTCCCACAAGGCTTCACCAACTAGCCAGTATGGATAATGCAGGGAGAATGAAAAGAACCCTTGCAGGTCTTAAAGGCCACTTAACAAGACAGATCAAGAAATGTGAAGATTTGTTACAACAATCTCAAGTTGATTATGCTGACCTGGAAAGCTATTATCAAGCAGCTGCAGGTAAATTTGAGCAAATCAAATGGCAAATAGCAACATATGTGGCTGAACTTGCCAACACCAATTTATCAGAAACAGAAATAGACGACATTATGGTTGATCTTGCGAATTATGAAGATCACACTCAGGCCACGTTACAGCCTTATGTCAAATTAATTGCCCAGAACAAGGCAACAACAACAACAGTTGCATGTAATACGAGTCAAGCAGAAGCTCGACTCCCTCCAATTAATTTACCCACTTTCTCAGGAAAGGATGAGGAAGATTGGGACGAATTTTGGAACAAATTCGTTGACCTTGTAGACTCAAAACAATCTTTACCAAAGAGTAGTAAATTCTCTTATTTGCAACGCCAATTATCAGGTGAGGCTAAAACAGTAGTATCCCATCTGAGATTAACTAATGACGGCTATGATCTGGCAGTAAAACTCCTCAAGGATAATTATGCTGATCCAGAAGTAAGAACATCACATTTAGTTCATGAGCTGTTGCATTTACCCCCACCGGAGGCTTCAGCTGATTCACTCCAAGTCTTCAAGCTGGAGGTAGAATCATTGATCAATGCCCTCAGCCTGACAGCAGATACAAACGGGGCTGAGTGGGTCTTGAAAATAATTGTCCAGGAGAAAATACCTAGGGACATATTGAGACAAATGAGTGCTCATTACAATAAAAGCATCTTATCTATGAATGAAATATCTGAAGGTTTAAAGTCAGTAGTTCATCAATTACGAACACATGACAAATTAAAACCACTAAGTAAACCCTCAGAAACCAATAATAGTAAACCACAGAGTACCAAAGGTACTCCAAATCAATCTAGACAATATAATCCAACACCAAAGTGGAACAGTAGCAGTGTGGGCGTATATGCAGTGGGACCCTCCAAGCCTATAGTTACTGTGTCACCCAAGAACGTGACACCAAAGGGTACTGGAAGCTATGGAACATGTTTGTTCTGCAATGAGAAACATTCAATGTACCACTGCTCTAATTTTCCTGATAGTGACGCCCGTGTTGAGCGACTCAAAGATTTGCAACATTGCACGAGGTGCCTCAGGAAACATAACATCAACGACTGTGATACCCAATTACACACCTGTAATAGGTGTAACAAAGGTCAGCACCATGCAGCATTGTGCAGAGACACAAAAACAACGTCTCCAAACCCCAAGGTGGAAGATAGCATTCCCACCTCAGTACAGTATTGCAAGGTGCAACCAACGAAGAGTGTCCAATCGGCAAAGTCTAAAGGTAATACGACTTTGCCTACTGCCCAAATTACCATCCTGAATAAGAGGGCCAAGGTCCATACCCGTGGGTTGTTTGACCAAGGATCCCAGAGATCATATGTCACTAAAAAGTTGGCAGATGAACTACAATTAAGGCCTGTAGCCCAGATGTCATTCAATATCTCAGGGTTTGTAACAGATGCAGGACCTCAAGTCTACCAGGTGGTACAACCATCAGTACGTTTAGGCAGGTACGTCTGTCGAGTACAAGCCATTGTGGTGGACAAAATACCAGTAGATCTACAAGTTCAAGGTCTGAGAACAACAGCCAAATTCCTGAGAAATAGAGGAATAAAATTGGCAGATAATATTAAGTCTGATCACCTCACCGACTTCGGTCTCCTTGTAGGGACAGACTATTGCCATCGATTCATCGGTAGCCCTACTAAATATCAGGGTATAATCATGTTAAACTCTGCAGGAGGTAAATTACTCTCAGGCCCAGTATCAAGCCTGAGGAGACCTATGCCTGCAGATAAACAATACAAGTAGAAATTTAAATTTGTCAGCTGATTATATTTCTCCAGTAGCATTATACTAAGGAGATTACAGCTGACTATACCAACAGAGGTTGATGTTAGTATCATCATTTAAAGCTGAAGATGATTTCATGAGGCCTCAGTGGCAAATCAGTGAACAGTAGCCTAAACAGCTACAAGTCACTGCGACCAATGTCACTGAACCCACTGCAGTCTCAGAACCATACTTTACTTTAATGATGAGCTATTCAATCTTCTGAATCAATTAACTAAATTAAACCCCAATAAATCTGATGACTGATTTGATACATTTATTATTTAATCAAGATGTATTCCATGGGCCTCAGTGTTTATATATCAGTGACCAGTTACCTGAACAAACTTCAAGTTATATCTAATGTCACTGATCTCACTGCAGTCCCTGAATCATACTTGACTGTAGTACTTGATCACATCCAGTCTTCTGGGTTAAATAATATGTAATTAGGCTTGAATATTAGCCTTTCAAGAGTTAACAGGGAAATGAATTCGCATTAGACTTCTAATCCCTGCAACTCTAGTATGGGACATCAGTCCTGTACGAACAGACGCACAAATGTGTGATTACTAACTACTAACATCAAATTAATCTAATAATTCGAAGGAGGAGTATCGGTGTTCGTGTGTTCTAAATAGGACTTCGACCCGTGAGGAGCCCCCTGGGGAATTATGTCGGAAAATCCGACACCATATAATAATATCATACAGACAGATAATAATAGCTGTGTTGTATAAACAAGTTAACCCATAGAAAACGTAACTTGTAGTGGAATTACCGTCTAAAGAAAACGGGATATCATCACCACATACTATTATAATTCACCACCTATTATGGTGGGAATTATTCTTAAATACATTAGTCTTTGGACTTTACCATCATAAAAACATCTCATATAAATTAACTTAATTATCAATATTAAAGTAGAGTAAATGTGACCCTTCTATCACTTTCTGTCATCTGGACAATGTAAGCCAGGCGTCAGTGGTGAGGGAGGGGAGCCATTGTTGTTGTCACCTCCGAGACGCGTGGAGCAAATTCGGCTCCTATTATATCTGGACAATGTTGGCCAGTAGCGTCAGTAGTATGGAGTGTTAGACATTGTTATTGTTTATACTGTGACCACAGAGGCTCGCAGGAGCAAACTCGGCTCCTTTTAATTTACTTGGACGTAGTGTTATGGAAACCAAAGGTGTACCATCTTCAACACGCTGTCAACAAATCAAGTGAAGTGTTCTTTCCGAAACCCGTTTAACTTTCATTTATGGCCATTAATGTCATTATATAGGGTGACCCGGTTAGAGCACGACATAGCCTCATACTAAAGGTAATTAAGCCAGGTCTTCATTGTTCCATGTACAGTGTTTCTCTGATATACCTGTCATATATAGGATTCTGGCTCTACAGCTAGCGCCCTTTTGACAGGTCAAGATGAGGAAGCATGCTTTGTGCATCAGTTACCAGGGTGATGGAAGCTACCTCAAAGAGGGAAAATGTGGTGTCTACAACCTAGTTATACCTGATGGACTAAGACCTGCTGTACTATAAGATAAGGAACCTCTTCAATGTATGTAGTCTAATACTGTAGTTTGATTGGCTGCATATATATATATAAATTAAATTAATATAAACCCCCCCTAATGTGTAGAGGATCGATTTGTGAGATTATGAGATTATTGCAGAAATACAGTCCACTTATCATAGAAATTGCTATCGAAGTATACAAATTAATGTAAATATAAATTCTATATATATTCATATAAATTAAATAAATATAAATCTCACAGGTCGGTTCCCACAACAGAACTATACAAATATGTTGAAAGAATCCATGACCTACTCGTTAGATTCGGTCCAGCGATATGCTAAGATCGACGGCCTAGTGGTTATCTTGAGGTTATCTTGAGATGATTTCGGGGCTTTAGTGTCCCCGCGGCCCGGTCCTCGACCAGGCCTCCACCCCCAGGAAGCAGCCCGTGACAGCTGACTAACTCCCAGGTACCTATTTACTGCTAGGTAACAGGGGCATTCAGGGTGAAAGAAACTTTGCCCATTTGTTTCTGCCTCGTGCGGGAATCGAACCCGTGCCACAGAATTACGAGTCCTGCGCGCTATCTACCAGGCTACGAGGCCCCTCTAGTGATAGGGGATTTCATACTTTTGAGGTCTCTGCGCTCGTGCCTAGTAATTTTTTCTTTGGTCTCTAGAGTGGGGAATGAGCTGCTTACTACACTTAGCGTGTTAGCTAAGCAGGTCCTTCCTCAGTAGACCCATCTAGACATTCAGTTTAAAGTTAAGGGGGCATATCATTGTAAAATTAAAAGTTGTTCAATTTGCTTATAAATTTTTTTATGAAATGGGTATAGAAAGGGCTGCAGCTGGTCCAAGTTTCATCATCACACCCTAAACAGAAAAGGAGAAAAAAAATAAACAACGAATTATGCAACGAATTTTCAAATAGTTTCAGGGAACACATGTGTCAACTAAAATCATTTCTATAACACTCAGATATTAAATTAAGCACATAATAAAGGATTCTAGTGATCAGTTTTATCAAAAAAGTGTTTAGTGCAATAATATAATTATTCAAAGTTACCCTTCTAAAAAATATGCAATATATGATATTTATAAATTGTTATAAAATCAACAAATAGACTTTGGACTAAAATGTCTACTAGAATCTATAGAAGCACAAACGCTACATATAAGGTGTAATTTGCATGTAAATTGATTAATAACTGAAAGCTCTGAAGTACTTTGGAAGTTGTAAATTACTTTCCAGAGTAAAATAAAGATCCAAGTTCGGCCACCTGTAGCTGAGCTTGACTTCGACAGATTTCGTTCATAATTGGCACCCTTGCAGATAGGCATCCATTGAGCAGGGTGTGCAAGTTTCATGCAAATCCCTTGATAACAAACGAAAAAAAAAATTGGCCAAAAAAAAGAAAATAAAAAAAAAAAAAAAAAAATTAAATATAAATATATTGCATATACATATTACAATTATTACAAGAGTTTGTGCTTCTACAGCACATAGTAGACATTTTAGTTGACACATGTGTTCCCTGAGATTATTTGAGAATGTTGAACATTCGTTGCATAATACGTTGTGTATTTTTTTTCTCCTTTTCTGTTCAGGGTGTGATGGTGAAACTTGGACCAGTTGCAGCCCTTTCTATAACCATTTCATAAATAAATTTATAAGCAAATTGAACAACTTTTAATTTATAACGATTTATAATGATATGTCCCCTTAACGAATGCTATACTAGATTATAAAATCTCACACCAAGTTTGCTTTTATATGCATATGTGCAATATTAGGTAGTAGATGAGGATTTGTCTTTTTTTTCTTCAAGAGCCATAATTTCAAAGTCTGCTGGCAGCAATTCCCAAGGTGTTTGCATGACGAAGTCTGCATGTATTTCGTCGACACCTCTATCAGTAACCGTTATATCGAATGTATTTATTGCACAATGGGTCCACCTGTTGCTATTGGAGGCACTTCTGTCTCGAGTTAGTGATCCAGTGTTTATATCTAAGTGAATTGAATCTAGGTCTAGTCAATATCTGTCAGCATGTACGCAGCAATCCCTTTTACTTATTTCAATTGATGTTACCTTTGTTTCTATTCAAGAATTCATATTTTAGTCCATCTAAGAACCCCCGTTATGACTCTCATTGCATCCTTTTTAATAACCTAAGCGTTTGCTCACTGGCCAGGAGAAAGAGCGAGTAATGCAGGTGCTGTAAAATCATCTAGGAAACGAACGGCGAGTATGTAAAACATTCACCGTGTCCCACTCTTACATGGGGCCCTGTGATTGCTTTATTATATTCAGTCGTGATTTTTGCATTCTCCTTCAGATATTGAATTTGCTTTTTGAATGCTATTTTTGGATTTATCCACACTCCGAGATATTGATATTAAATAACCCACTGAAGGTTAAATGTCTTTAATGCGTTGGTGCCTGTCTGGAGTATTGCCGCCTAGTCTCAATGCCTTAGACTTCTGTGCAGATATTTTTAGCCTTAAAATGCTGCATTCAGATGTTACTTTATCTAACGCCCCTTGTGCTTTATTTAAAAGTGAAGGACCTGTAATGACTAATGCTATATCAGCATAGCTTAGCAATTTAACCCCTTCTGCAAATGTCATAGTAACGAAGTTTTCCATAAGGATGTTAAATACACTAGGACTCTTCCTTGTGGAGTCCCATTCTCATGCAAGTGGTAGTCCGACACTTGTCCTTGCGACTTTTCTCTGGCATATGTGACTAAGGTAATCTTGAATCCTTACTTGCATATTTCTTCCCTTTACACTTTTTTTACCTATGGTGTTTAAAATTGCTTGTGGGCTCGCAAGTTCGATTGTTTTCTCTAGATCAAACAAGATCACAATAGCCGGAGACGAGTTAACTGTTCCTAGTAATGTTGCTATACAGTTGGCAGTACCTACGTACTCTAGTGAAGCCAAAAGTGTGTTTATGCAGGTCTCCAGTCTTCCACAGTAGCCTATTTAAGGCCATTCGTTCAGCAGTTTTACTAATGCATAATGATAATTAAATGGGTCTGTAAATAACAGGTTCTTTCAACTATGGAAGAAAAAATAATGTCTGCTTTCTTTCAAGAGGTCGGTAGTTTGCCTTGCTGCCAGTATGCATTCATAACGCCCTATATCCTTTGTTCTCCAGCAGGACCTGCATGGGCGATCATTGAGTATGTAATGTTATCAGCTCCGGGTGGACTGTTTTTGCCACCTTCTTTGACTCTGATTAGTTCTTGTTTGGTGAAGTGAGTCACATTCGTCATTTGTAGTTATATCATGAATGGCTGTCAATCTCTTGTTTTAATTGTTCTTGCTGCCTTCTCACCATTGCAGGAAGATGATATGAAGCTGTTCTTTCTGCAAATTGGAGAGAAAGTCTTTATATATATCAGTGTATAACCCAAGTAACTGGCAACTGAGGGCCTCCAGCCGCGGCCTGGGACAACAACGTGTCAACTGTACAGCCTCTGGGACCCTCACCCTCCACCCTGCGATAACTACTGACCATACAGTAGAACAAATATACATATATATTGTTGTAAATATACGGTATACATATAATATTATAAATATATAGATATATACAACAAAACAAGGCAAAATGGGAGTAAATAAACAAATTTGTGGCCACTGTAACAACTTCTTAAAGACGAAGGTAACGGGAATTGAATGTTATATCTGTAAGACTAGATTCCATTCAGCTTGTACAGGAGTGAGTAACACCACGGCACTGAGAGCTGGCCACTTGCTCTGGGTGTGTAAAAATGACCTGCCAGCTTGGAATATCCTAAAAAACTTCTAGATAACATGACGCATGAACGGAAAACATCATTCATTGGAAGCCTACCAGCCATCCAGAAAGAGTGGGAAAGGAACAACAACAATTCTAATATACCAGGGGCGGAGGCTATAGTCAGGGATGAAACTGAGGCTGAAACTCAGGAAGTTGTAAACTCTGACTCAGTAGGCCAGGATGTAGATGACAGTAAACTAGAAAGTGTACCAGACAGCACTGACAGCTCGATAGGTACAGACACTACGACGGTTCCCGATAGAGCAATTCAGAACAGAAGGACATACTTATGCAAATTTTATGCAAAGGGCATATGCAGACATAGATATGCTGGTAATAAGAAAGGATTAGAATGCAGTTACCAACATCCCAAAAAATGTTTAAATATGCTTAGGAAAGGTGAGTGTCGATTTGGATCAATATGTAGGTTTTTCCATCCTGACATGTATCAAACCTCACTGGAGGACAGAAAATGCTATGACCTCAGCTGCCCACACTTTCACGTGAAAGGCACGGAACGCTACATAAAGAGTGGCAAGCAGGATAATGAATTTGGAGGAAACTATAAATTTTTTATACCAGACCGACAGAGAATTCAAAAGGAGGAGTATGGAGAGTGTATGGAACTGGATGCCAGATCCACTTGCATTCCAGAATTACAGATACAATTACCCACCGAAAGGGAACTACAACTACGACAGGCAACTGCCCTACAACAATCAGTACTGGTCAGAACAAACTCATTATGTCCACGAATAATGGGCTTGCCGAAAAAGTCTCCCAGTCAAACTATCACTAATAGAGTAACCTCATTCATCTTTGCCAAAATACAAGGACTGAAAACAAGAACAAACAACAAAGTACAGTTCATAAATGGCCTCCTCACGGAGTCAAATGCAGTATTTGGAGCTTTCACAGAAACCCATGTAGGGGAATTGTTGGACAGTGAGATCTGGATTCCAGGATATAACCTATACAGGTGTGATAGGAAAATTAGGTCACATGGAGGAGTGGGTCTGTATATTAGGGAAGACCTTGTATGCTCGGAGCTCCTAAACGTTACAAATGAGGTGGTAGAGGTACTGGGATTAAAAATAGAGAGAATAACTTTAGTGATTATTCTAATATAATTGATTATTCTAATCGACGAAGACATCATAAGAAGGAAAGTGAAAAGCCATGCAACCTCTGAAGAGACAACTAACACAACACCTATACCCCTTATTAGACTATTCTACAGGAACTTCTTTTCCACAGCTCATAAAACGGAGGAAAGGGTCCTGAAAGATATTGTTAATAGAAACGTTATCCCTACAGACAAAAATCAGAGGATACAACTGACGATTTACTATAAAACCAGAAAAACGGCCAGCCTACTCATGAGAAACTCTCCAGACACAAAACAGAACGCTTTAAAAGAGACTAACGTCGTCTATGCCTTCAAATGCCCTCTTGGGGACTGTAAGCTCCAAAAAAACCAGTATATAGGCAAGACAACAACATCTCTTTCTAGGCGTTTAACGATGCATAAGCAACAGGGCTCCATTAAGGAACATATAATCTCTTCCCACAACCAAACCATCGCCAGAGAAATCCTAGTAAACAACACAGAAATCATCGATAGATACAGCGATAGCAGGCGGCTTGAAGTTTGCGAGGCACTACACATCAAGAAGTCAACACCAGCAATCAACAGCCAATTATTGCACAACTATATTCTACCCACCTCAAGACTCCGCTCCAATATAGAAGCATCAAGAAATATGGACCAATAGGCTTTCTACAAACACTTCTATTCAATATCCATTGTTTCGTGTTCTGTCTTTGTGTTGATGAAATTACTACCCTATTAATACTCTTGTTCTGTCTTGTGTTGATGAAATTAATACCCTATTAATACCACATCTTGTTCTGTCTTGTGTTAATGCCACATCACCCCTTCCACCTCACTCAAATGTAGATATAAAATCGGAGATGCGTAAGTTCTATTCAGTTGTGTATTTGTGAACTAAAGTCTTTGAAAATGTAATAAGTTTTACGAAACGCGCTCGTGTCGAGTCAGACTAGAAATAAAAATGAATTTTGGAGAATTGATTTTTGATTTACCTCCAACAGTGAAACGAAATGTACGAAAGATTGAGAAAATTCGTGTTAGAATTATTAATCTTACTTTTTCGGTCATATTTAATAATATACAAATATACATACATATATAAACACACACATGCATTCACATACATTTGTCTCTTTTACTCTGACAGGGAGAGATAGCTGATAGAGAAACTAGTGTGCAATTAAGCACTTAATCACTGAAAGTGATTAAGGTGCTTTTACAAGCTCAGGCTATATAGTTACATCACATACATACATTGTATAATTGATGCAATACATGGTTAATCTTGGGTACAAGTCCAATATATCATCAAGTGTTCCAGTACTCATATAGTAATTACACAGTTCAGCATACCTTAGCCCAGGAGGGCGAAAGTCAGTCAATATGGATATTCTACAATTTAATGTTCAAGAGAGTGCATGTTTTCTCTTTCATAAAGTTTACACATTGTGTACTCGACATTTTGGTTTTGAGAAAGCTGCCAGATACGTCTATATCCCAGGCCTATTCTGGCCACTATAACATCACATTGCCGGGTTCTTGTTCTATTAGCCCCATATGTGAATGTCTCCTCACAATATCTATCATAATATTTAATGCAACAACTTTCAGGTCTTTGTGAATTTGCTAGATCAGTGAGATCTGCATTAGATATTTAAGTATTCTCTTTGTCACTGCTAATGAAACACCCATATCAATTTCTACCACTGGTTTTCTACAGGTTGTCTTTGCAAGCATATCAACAGTGTCATGTCTTGAGATGCCAACATGTGATGGTATCCATAGGAATTTAATTTCAAATCTGTTTTCTTTAGCTGCTAAAACATTCATTCGAATAGGAGTAAAATGATCTCTTTTTCAGTCCACTTCTGTTTTAGACAGTTTTGAATATCATAGTGTTCTGACTCAAGCTTTATTTTGATTTTGTTTTCTGTCCATGTCTGTCTGTCTCTCTCTCTCTCTCTCTCTCTCTCTCTCGCTCTCGCTCTCGCTCTCGCTCTCGCTCTCGCTCTCGCTCTCGCTCTCGCTCTCGCTCTTTCTCTTTCTCTTTCTCTCTCTCTCTCTCTCTCTCTCTCTCTCTCTCTCTCTCTCTCTCTCTCTCTCTCTCTCTCTCTCTCTCTCTCTCTCTCTCTCTCTCTCTCTCTCTCTTTCTCTCTCTCTCTCTCTCTCACTCTCACGTACGTGCACTTAATCTTTGTTTAGACTACCAACACCTTTCCTATTGAAATATTGCGTCTCAAAGTACCAATTAGCCAATCGACCGGAGGGGTCGTAATTAACAGCTATAATTGAACATGTAAATATTGTGCTCACGGACATTAGCCCCAGTCTGCACTCTCTCATTATGACTAATTGAGGTAATTCCTTAACGACTCTAAAATGCAGAGAGGGGAAAGGTGGTCGGGCTGCGGGAAGGGGCGAACCTCTTTTGTTATTCATAATACGAAAGGAATTCTTGGATTTAATTTAGTAATTTGGTTCAAAAGTAGCAAGACTAACAAACCTATTATTTGATGCAGAATTTAGTTCTCAGGCGCAAATTCTTTTCTCAAATTATATTATTTTTACATCAGATGGTGAGAGATAATCGGCAGCTTAATGATGAGACTTCCTGCTGGAAATTAATCTAAATTCCGGAAACACCTTTTTCGTAAAGGAATGAAACGAAACAAGACGGAATCTTTGATAAAAGCCAAATTACAAACATATAACACGCTTATAAAACTTTCCTTATTAAGACCACTCAATAGCTCGGTCTATAGAGCTTCGGCCTCACACACCTGGGGTCCAGGGTTCGAGTCCAGGTGAATGGAATATAACCAGCTTAGCGCGGAGTATATAGAAAAGCTAACGCTCGAGGAGGAGCAGGATCATGCAGACAGCAAGTCACAATAACCTGGGTGACAATTAAACACCCAAGACAAACATCTGAAAATAAAGGATGAGACGACGTTTTGGACCATCCTGGACCATAATCAAGTATCTTATTACTCATTTTACTTAAAGGTAAATTTCTTACCTTTAACAGAGCATGACCCTCGCCTCTACACTCGCTTCCAAACGCTGCTCTCAAGCTTTTATTAATATATGATACACATTTAGTTCTTCTAATATTATTAATTAATTTGGATACCTGAAATTCTAGAAAATCTATATGCATAAAAAAGTTTTGAATAAATAAAATATTTGTGATATAAATATATGTATTTGTTATATTGATTAAAATATTTGTAAACAAAATAATAATAATAATAATACAAACATTTATTGAATTGATTAAAATATTTGCTATATTTATTAAAATATTTGTTAGATTTACAAAAATTTTTGTTATATTTATTAAATTAGTTAAAAAATTAATTCAAATGTTTTAATAATTATTAAAATACCTATAATTACTTCCTACCATTCCCCCTGCCCCGTCCCCTCTTCCTCCCAACAATTCCTCCCCTCCCCCTTCCCTTTGTCGTCACCAATATCTCCCACTCCAGCGTCCGCTCGTCCTCCTAATCATTCCCCACTCCACCGTCGCCTCCTCCTCCCCACCACTCCTCACTCACCCGTCCATTCTTCCTCCCAAGCATTCCTCCCCTCCCCCGTCCCCTCGTCTTTTCCACCAACCCCCACTCCTCTTTTCCCTTGTCCTCCCCACCATTCTCCATTCCTCTATTCCCTAGTCCCCTTCATCCCCAACTGCCCCATCCCCTCGTCCACCCCACTATTACCCTCTTCCCTCGTCCTCCTCACCATCCCCCACTTCCGCTCCCTCGCCCTCCCCAACATTCCCCACTCCCTCTTTCGATGCATTCCCAAACGATCTGATGTTAATATCAGAAAATTGGGAACATCAAATGATCTGATGTTCCCATCACTGAAATATAAGAAAAACAGTTAAAAAACGAAACGAAAAAAATGAAAAAAGCAAAAAAAAACTATACTCTGGAAATGAACGGTATGGTAAACAACACAGCTCAATTTCAACGCAATGTCAAACAAAATAATTAAAACAAAATGAAAATAAATCGAAATTTAAGAAAATTCAAAATAATAAGCAATCGGAATCATTGAAATGGAAACGTAACATATTTAGTATAGCATGAGTTGCTATTATGTGCAACAGATGGCGCTGTTTTTCAAAAAAACATGTTTTTAACTGTCACAGATGTGGCATCTATATAGTCTGTACATAAAAAACACGCATGTATTCGAATGGAACGTTATGTCAAAATTTCAAAGCAATCGACGAAGAACTTTTGGAGATTACAGTGTGTGTTGCTCTTACGTCCAACAGATGGCGCTGTTTAAAAAAAAAAAACGATTTTTTTCCTGTCACAGGTGTGGCATGCATATAGTAGTTATATATAAACACGCGCCTATTCGAATGCAACGTTCCGTCAAAATTTCAAAGCAATCAGTAAAGAGGTTTTGAAGATTTCCCTCCCATGAAAAACACAGTTTAAAAAAAAACATGTTTTTTCTCGTTACAGACGTGACGTCTATATGATATGTATATATAAATCTGCTCGGATGCGAATGGAACGTTGTGTAAAAATTTCAAAGTAATCGGTGAAGAATGTTCGGAGATTAGCGATTTTGAGCAAATGAACATTAACATTTTTATTTATATAGATTGTTTGCATGAAACTTTGATTACTTTAAATTTTCTTACCTTGGAACTATATCCAAGGTTAGTAATACAATATTGTGATGTATTTCACAGTATTGAATAAAAAAAATAATCACGTAAAAAAATCTAATTTTCTGGTGTTATGAGACCTAAAACTCAGACCACATGTCACTATGAGTGAATTTTGTCATCCTGACACCTGGACGAAAGTCAAATTATTTAACAAGCTTGTATTAGCTTGTGAACTATTGGACCAAAGAAATGCTGACCATGATAAGTGAAATTGTTTATGAGGAAATATTTAAGACGTATATGGGGTGTCCATCCTCATAGTTGTCCACACCTGCACTTGAAGAAATAGTTCAGAAGTGAATGTACTCTGAGAAGAAAACAGTAAGCCATATCAACTATATAACACATGTAAAGGATTTGAAGATAAGGAACTGATATATACGAGGACTGAGAAGCAGTGATCAACGTATATTAAGTGATCAACAAATTTTGAGGTCACAGTAACCTGATATCATTGAGAATATCTTTGTGGTACGACTGGGAGCGTTCTGGGCGCTCGTCTGGGTTACACAGACCGCTGGTTCGAACCCCATCCTGGGGTAGCCAAGGACGCTGGTACGATTCCTGTCCTTCTCCAAAGATCTTCTAAAACACGTACAAATGTTAAAATATTGTCTGAAACAAAAAAAAAACATTTCCTGCTCATTTGTTTTAACAGCCAAATTGTGGTTGTATTTCCTGTTATGCTGCTCCGAAAATAACATATAGTTCAAATGCCTTATGTCTTTGTCAATATATTCATGTGGTTGCCAGACAGGAGTAGCACAAGGCAATATCCGTCAACTGTTCCTGAGTTCATCAGCGGAATATTGCGAACGGGGGAACAATATCCGGCCAGAGAATAATTTTTCAGGTTGCTTGCACAGCGCCGGAACAAAATCCTTGTCTCGTTCCCCTGTAAGTTTGGAGGGAGATGGTGGCAGGAGTAGCGGGAGTGTCTTCAACAAATCTTTCAAACTTGATGTTTTTTTCCCTCTTACAGGAAGTGTCTATGTCTTTACTGCGTTGACTTGTGCCTATGTAACGTTTATCTGTGTCTGTGTGGCAGTTTGTCTATTTCTGTCTGCTTCTCTGTACAATTTTTTTCAGTGTCAGTCTTCTTCTTCTTTGTCTAGTGTTGGTCTGTGTCTTTCTACTTATCTGTGTAGCATTGTGTGAGTTTGTGGTCTGTGTGTCAATCTCAGCATCTTCCTGTTCCTCCATTTATGTTATTGTCTAGATATTTACCTCTGCTTATTTTAAAATTTTCTCTGTTCTGTCCTCCCTAATTTTATATTTTAAATTTGCTTACGTCTATGTACTTTTAGTGTACCTATAAGACAAAACGTCTGTTTGTTCGTCTATCCAAAGTAGGAGGGAAGACGGATAACTTGTGTGTATTCCGGGGGTCAACAGCCCTGCGGCTCGGTCTTCGACCAGGCCTCCCTTCCGGCCAGCCTCAACCAAATTTGAAGAGAAAGTCATCTAGGATACGGCACGGACATAGTATAATCGATATAGGCCTAAGTTAGCAGATAGAAATTAAGAAATACTACTAATTTAAGAAATATTATTACATACAAACCCCTAGGCCAATTTCAAAGAGTATTTCAATAAGTCAGTTGTACAATATGGTTTGTGATTAACGTAGAGTTGTTACTGGAAGGGAAAATAATGGAAAAAGGATGAGAAAAAAAAAGTAAAAGCAAGAAATCCGAGACATGTTTCTTTGGGACATTACGACATTGGGACATTACGACATTGGGACATGGCGACATTGGGACATACAAGACCTTTGTTTCAGTGCTTCTTGAGAGGGGAACAGGGCGAAGGGGGGTGAGAGAGAACGATGGGCAAGAGATAGTTATCTAAATCCCCTTGTCCCCCCCCCCTAGATATACCTATATAGAGATGTAGCTCGTGAGATATATAGCTAAATAGAGAGATAGCTAGATAGAGACATCCATTTATCCATATATCTGTCAATCTACCTTTATGTCTAATCCATCTATACATCCCTCTTTTGCTCTATTTATCATTCATCTATGTTTCTAACTATCCCTCCATGCATTCCTTTATTCATTTTAGGGAATTCTGGTTTTGAATTGTTTTTAATGTATTTTAAGATCTTTTTAAGATTTTTTTTAGAGTATTTTGATCTAATACATTATTTATTAGATCAAATAATTTGGTCTCTGGTAGGTAAGCACTAATAGGCGAGCTCACGAGTCAGGAAAATTTAAACAACGAGAAAAAGCTAACAAATTTACCTGCTGTGTGCTGACATCTGTGATGTTGCTCTTCTCATTTTTATGCAATGAATTCAGGCAGTACTTGCATATTTTGGGCCTAAATTATCATATCCCCTGCAGAATGACAACGGCTTCGTTTAGGTTCGTGTATTTCAAAAGAGAATCATTATTGAGGAATTGTGCTTTCACCTAGATGTATTTGCACGAGTCGAGCTTTAGCTCCGAAGACCAGACTTTCCAGAAACTCGATTTGTTACTGAATGCTTTGCTTGATGCTTTGATAATGTTTTTCAACATCATCTTTAACTGAATGTCCGTGACTCGTCTGCATTTTAAATTTCCAATGAGTTGTTCTCATTTCCATTATTACCCCATTTTGAACATTGCTGCTTCCTCCAGTATAACCTTGTACGATACTCTCATGTCATCCAAGGTCATTCCTACAATCAAGACCTACATTCTCGATTGTAGGTCTCATATATGTTGTATACAATACTCTGAAGATTTCCTTGTGTAGGTTTCTGAAGGCTAAACGAATATTTGCACGTCTTATTTATGCTGCAGACATTGTCCTGTTGCTGTGCGCCTCTGGTGTCATATTTGAAGTTATGTAGACACTCAAGGAAATATTACTAATCTTATAGGCTCTCTGTGACTAGAAGTGTTTTCCCTTCAAGTTATGTTACTCCTGAGATATTCTTGTTATCCTTCTAATTTCATAACATTGCACTTTTCAGGGTTAAAATTCAGAAGTCGTTTATGAGATTCTCTTACTTGCTCGCACGATCTTTCCTCTCAATTATCTCTCATCAATAAATTTGTGTTAGTTATTTACAAACATGGATATGAACGAGTCTATGTTCTATATAAGATCATTGATATAAAAACAATATAGGTTCTGATATAATATCTTGTGGCATTCCGCTCTTGACTTCTTTCTATTCTCACTTCATTCACCCACTTCCTCACTCTCATGTAACAAATAGGAAGACATGTATGGCGGGGGAAATGATTGTACAGTCCCAGATGCTCTATACTTTACACATTTCGGTTACCTATTTAGCCTTTCATTTGTCAGTTCATTAAAAACGGGGAGAGACGCACGAATCCCCCACTCATGATGACAGACTCACCCAGTCGGATAATAATTGGCAGAGAGTCTGGTTGCTTTAGAAATAGGAGTAAAGGATTATCGTTAACACTAGGGAAATGAGGGAGGAAGGGAGGTGGGTCATGACGATTCTGAGGATAGAATAAAGGAGAGATGATTTACCCATTTAAAGGGGGAAGCCATTGGGTATACAACAAAGGATGTGAGGGGGGATGGAACCGAAGAAAGCTGCCCCCAGCCCACACCAATTGTTCTATATATTTAATAGGTTGTCCTTAAATGATTGTAACTCGGTATAATCTACAATACCGATAGCATCTGAATCAATCTTTTCTGTGAGTCGATCATTTTCATCAATCAAAATACATTGTAGTAAGGGAAACGTATTTAACTCATAAAGAGCAGACATTTATTTTCCTATGATTTACTGTATACCCTTAGCCAGTAACACGCTGAAACATTGAGTTAAGTCATCACGACTACTTTCCTGCCTATATACAACTTTAGTTAGTGACTATTTGTCTCTCCAAAGATATAGACATCAGCTGAGTCAATGAGAAAAATCTGAGATACTACACAACCGAACTGTATCCCTGACATTACTACACTGATCAGCTACGGCACTTTACACTCATAACTCACCAAAGGTCTTCTGACAGGAAGATGCTAAATGAGTCCTCCCTCCCTTTTACAGGAACTTCTTTTCCACAGCTCATAAAACGGAGGAAAATGTCCTGAAAGTTATTGTTAATAGGAACGTTATCCCTACAGACAAAAATCAGAAGATACAATTGACGATTTACTATAAAATAAAAAAACAGCCAACCTACTCATGAAAAACTCTCCAGACACAAAGCAGAACGCCTTAAAGGAGACCAACGTCGTCTATGCCTTCAAATGCCCAATTGCAGACTGTAAGCCCCAAAGAACTCAGAATATAGGCAGGACAACAACATCTCTTTCCAGGCGATTAAAAATGCATAAGCAACAGGGCTTCATTAAGGTACATATAATCTCCTCCCACAGTTAGACCATCACCAGAGAAGTCTTAACAAACAACACAGAAATCATCGATAGATACAGCGATAGCAGGCAGCTCGACATCTGCAAGACACTATACATCAAAAAGTCAACACCAGCAATCAACAGCCAATTAATGCACAACTATATTCTTCCCACTTCGAGACTCCGTTCCAATATAGAAGCATCAAAAGGAAGTACGGGCCAATAGGCCCTTTGCAGTTACTTCCATTCTTCCCTCTCATTTATAAAATTAATACCCATTGTTCCGTGTTCTGTCTTGTGTTGGTGAAAAGTTTGTTCACCTCATCCAAACCTGTTGCAACATATCACCTCACCCAAATGCGAGTATATAAGACAAGCTGTTTAGTGTTAACATAAGTAAAACTCTGTTTAGTGTTTTCAGGTTACAATTGTGTGTGTGTAAACTAAAGTCTTTGAAAATGTAATAAGTTATTACGAAACGCGTTCAAGCGTTGCGTTAGACTAGAAATAAAAAAGAATTTTATAGAATTGATTTTTAAATTACCATCGACAGTAAAAAGAAACATAAGAAATTGAGAAAATTCATGTTAGAATTATTAATCTTACTTTTTCGGACATATTTAACAGCATATGTTTAAAAGAGACTGCTACTAATATACATATAATATATATATATATATATATATATATATATATATATATATATATATATATATATAGTGACGGGAAAGTGTTGGAGTATAGATGTTCGGCAGTCCTCCAATGGCAGGTGTCAATGCCTGGTCACACTTACAAAAAAAGATAACCTGCTTCCCTGTCGTCTCTGGTAAGTTAGAAGGAGGAACACGTAAAACACAAAGTATGAACAATGAATCTTTAATATATTTACTTTAAACATTAATGAAAATGAAGACAAATCTCGGGTAAATGACTGATGCAAAAAAATGACAAAGATAAATGCAAAAACACAATAGATTAAATATTATAATGTGAAATGGTGCTGAGAATATAGGCTTTAGCCGAGACCTCTCTATGTATACAAAAGCCAGAGAGCTTAGTATGCCAGAGAGAGAGATGTCAACTCTAAGAGCACAAAGAATATTCTGAAGTTGATACCTGGTCAGGCTCAGACGTCGACTCGGGTACTGAGGTGCAGTGTGCAGGTGCGCGGTCGGCGAGTCACCAATCAGGAGCAGGCAGGCTGGGATGGGTACTTTGCTGGTTGACGAAGAGTCGGCATGGAGGGTGTGTGGAGTAGGGGGGATCTTGGATACGTTTTGCCTGCTGATCAAAACGTTTTGTGCTACCGGTGACATATCTTGAATCTAGCATCTTATACTTGTAGAATTGACGTAACTTTAAGTAGGGAAGAGCAGGCTCAATCTCTCTTGAAAGAGATTATCGTCACAACTCTCCCCCGAAACATGCGGTTCTGGGTGAAGTTACGTCCTTCAGGTGGTAGAGTGGTAGGTGGAGCAGCCTCTACCTCATAGACTCTGGAGAGGGCATCTGCTATGATGTTGTCAGACCCCTTGATGTAGAGATCTCCAGGTTGAAATTCTGGAGATATCAAGCCCATCTTAGAAGCCGTCGATTGTTGAATTAGGCTTGCTGCAGGAAGCGTAGGGGATTAAGGTCAGAGTAGATGGTGGTAGACCGAGCACTTTGCAGGTATTGTTTGAAGTGCTGCAAGTTCAGGACAATGAGTAGCTCCCTTTCGATCGTGCTGTAGTTCCTTGTAGCTAACAGGTAGAATCTCCTCGCCTCGTTGTTGCATCAGGTCACCCCCGATGCCGGTACCACTGGCGTCGACATGGAGGATGAAAGGCTTCGTGATATCTGGCGAGGCGAGAATAGGATTAGAACATGGTAAAAAAGCACTATTATAGTCCTGTAAATTGGGATGAAGATCAGGAAGGATTTTCGATTTGGAAAGCACCGACTCAATGTTAATGCTTTCGGGAGAAGCAGGGAAGGTTTCACTGTGGAGGTATGGACCTTTTACTGTCGAGACTGATACCAACACAGTGGGGGGAATACCTTGATACTGCTTCAGGAGGTTGACGTGGCACAGCTTGGTCTTCCGCCGCCTATCTGGAGTCTCAAGAACGTAGTTGTTGTTGTTGTTTCTGCACTCCTTGATGCGGTAGGGTCCTGAAAACCTGTTTTGCAATGGAGAACCTGGGATAGAAAAATATGCCAACACGAAGTCTCCTGGTTTAAATTTCCTTAATTTGCTGCTTTGGTCAAAATGAGTCTTCATCCTCTCTTGTGCTTTCAATAGATTGTCATTAGCAAATTTACGTACTCTATCTAGAATGCGTTTTAAGTTTTGAAGAAACTTGGGCACATTCTGAGTATCACTGAAGGTGGCATTATGTAGAGAATCCTTGAAAGCTTTGAGAGGAGTACGGTACTTACGTCCGTAGAGCATCTCATAAGGAGATACTCCTAGAGACTCATATTCTACACCAGGCTCCGTGGGCCTGGTGTAGAATATCGAGCAGTATGCTGGTGGGAATCACTAGTTGTTCGACATTGGCCCAATCGTCATCCTCCTTCAGCTTGCTGGGTCTGTATCTGTGGTAGAGCAACTCATTCTCTAGGAAGAACCCAGGGATACTGTCAGGTTGAGTCTCAGCCTGGAAGAATAATGGTGTTAATGATTGATCTTTCCTCTGTAACTTACGGAACTCCAAACTGGTAAGATTTGGGGGTAGATTCTGAGGGTCTTGAGGGACAGCGGTAGCAGTAGAGTCAGCTGGTTGCGGTCGTGCAGCTTGTGCACGGGTTATTTTGAGATGATTTCGGGGCTTTATAGTGTCCCCGCGGCCCGATCTTCAACCAGGCCTCCACCCCCAGGAAGCAGCCCGTGACAGCTGACTAACACCCAGGTACATATTTTACTGCTAGGTAACAGGGGCATAGGGTGAAAGAAACTCTGCCCATTGTTTCTCGCCGGCGCCCAGGATCGAACCCAGGACCACAGGATCACAAGTCCAGCGTGCTGTCTGCTCGGCCGACCGGCTCTCTCGGGTGGTCACCAAAACCGGAGGAGACACTTAATAACCTTTTTGAACCTCTGCTGGAACATATTCAAAGATGGGATTATCCATCACAGAAGTACACACCTGGGGTTTGTCCGTGATGATCAGGTTGGGCGGTTGCAGATCTTCTGCCAAGTCGTTGCCCAGGAGAAGTTGCACTCCAGGCAAGGGAAAAGGCTTTTTCCTGTTGGCGACTTGGACTTCACCGGTCACGAAGGGACAATCCAGGTGGACTCTGGCGAGTGGATATGGAGTGGTAGCAGTGAGGTCAGTGATAAGGACGGTTTCCCCGGTGTAGGTGACGTTAGACAGCCGATTTCATTATAAAGGATTGAAGAGCCGCTTTGTCCCTCAAGGTCTTCAATTTGAAACGTCCCTCCGAATCTGTACCGTTGGTAGAGACAGTTCCAGGATACAGGCGTTTACTGAAGAGAGAAAGATCATTAACATTAACACCAACATTCATCACAGGCTTACCGGACTTAGGAGGAGTCTGTTTGGGTTTAGTAGATTCATTGCTCTTGTATTGAGCCTTCACACATCTATCTATGGTATGTCCATAGAGTTTGAAATACTTACAATACAATTGTGAGCTCGCTTGATCTGTACTCACTTTATCGTAACTGTACCAAGACTTCTTACTGGAAGGTGGTTCTGGTGTCAGCCGGTGGATGAGGCTGTAGGTGTCAGCCGACTTCGCACATTTGATGTAGTCGGTTTCTTCTTTATCTGCTAAATATAAACGGACGGAAGGGGGAACACGTCTCAAGAATTCCTCAACTAGCATGAGGTTGATGAGTTCTGCAAATGTAGAGACATGTGCTGCTTCCAGCCATTTCATGAAATATCTTTTCTCTGTATTGACAAATTCTAGAAAGGTGGTGGTACTTGCCTTAAGATGATCACGGAATTTTCGTCTGTAGCTTTCGGTGGAGAGAAGGTAGGCGTCCAACACTGCTTGCTTCAGGGTCTGGTAGTCATTCTCAGATGCTAAGGTACTGAGAGTAACTGCAGCTCTACCTGTAAGATGCACTCTGAGAAGGGTAGACCATTGATCTGCAGGCCAGCTAAGTTTATTAGCTAGGGTCTCAAAAGTGGTGAAAAAGACATCAATCTCTGTCTCAACGAATGGTGGCATTAACTTACTTGCATGGGAGATATAGAAACTTACTGGAAGACTGGCGGTAGCTTGCTGGCGTTGAGTGTGGTGTGTAGTCTCCAACGGGAGTTCTCGTTGACGACATTCTATAGCCATATCCGCTTGCTGTTTTTCATGCTCGCGTTGTATCTCCAGGTGACGTTTTGCTTCAAGCTGTACTCTCTCACGCTCACGGAGTATTGTAGTCTCACGTTCCTTGAGGGCCACCTCTCGTTCTTGTTCTTCTTTCCTGATTACTGCCTCTCTTTTCCTTATTACAGCTTCTTTCCTCATTTGGAGAGCTGCTTGCTGTTGCTCCTTCTCAAGTTTTGCAAGTTATATTTTGAGTTTCATAGTTGCCAATTCATGTTTATCTGCAATAGAATAAGTTTCGTGAGTTTCAGAGTCAATTGTCCCTTCATGTAAGAGCTGATCCATAATTAAGTTATTTAATTCATTTTTGTTGGCTCCATTGGGAACATCTAGTTGATACTCTTGTGCAAGAGTTTGTAATTCAGTCCTCTTGGCACGACATAAGGTCCCTATCTCACCTGCTGGATCGTTACGGAAAGCTTGGAGACGAAACAGTGAAATATAGCAAATAAATGTACACGAATATAGTTGTGGTATGGTAAATGTCAGAAACAGGATAACGTGGCAACTGGTAACTATCCTGTGGAATTTTAATCTTTAACAATTAAAGTTAATTATAGGATGGTAAATGATTAGTCAATCAAAGTCGCAAGAAATCTTGTACCCGGTACTCAATGTAAGAGAATAAGGGCAAGAAAATCCTACTAAATAAGTGAAACTGAGTTTCTAAAACAAATGAAACATTTAATTGCTCCAAAAGTGAATTAGGTAGTCCAAGAATGTAGGCATACCTTGCCGAGTCTCTATAGGACATAAGCAAGGGTTTTCCCACTAAATGAATATGATACTTACAGAATTAGCGAACTTTGTGCTCTGTAAAAAGAAAGCTAATTCCCTACCTAAGTAAATATCATCATCTCTGACCGACGTGTAGGGGCGCGAGTGTCAACTGGTGACGGGAACTGCTGCTGAGGTCCCAACTCAGCAACGTAGTCCGTGCTAGAGCAACTATGGCCCTCTTATCCTCCATCGGTCGGATTGCAGAAGATAGGGTGCTTTGACCCAAAGACAAACCAAAGTACCAGGGTACCACAATGATGATCTGCCGATAATGTGAGAAATATCCTAGGGACAAAACGTTATAAACACGAGTAATAACACGGAGGGAGAGATGACCAATTAAGAGAATGATTGCGGCCGACCGTCACCATGTAATCCAAAGTTATCCCACACTCACCATATGCTACTCTCGGAATGCATAATTCACACAGCACCATATAAATATGAAAATTAATGATAATATTGAAAAGTAACTTTAGCAAAGCGAAGTACGCTTACCACAAATTGACGTTCTGGTACTAGTACCTGAGTGAAGCTCCCAGACGAGGAGGCGACAAACCACACGGCACCTCGGATGCATTTCCGACGGTTCCTTTCATATAAAAGGGGTGACGCCGAGGAAAATAAGACTCGCGTCCCTACCAAAAAGAAAAAACACACACTCTCCACTCCCCCATTAAATGTGACAGGAAAGTGTTGGAGTATAGATGTTCGGCAGTCCTCCAATGGCAGGTGTCAATGCCTGGTCACACTTACAAAAAAAAGATAGACTGCTTGCCTGTTGTCTGTGGTTAGTTAGAGGGAGGAACACGTGAAACACAAAGTATGAACAATGAAACTTTAATATATTTACTTTAAACATAAATGAAAATAAAGACAAATCTCGGGTAAATGACTGATGCAATAAAATGACAAAGATAAATGCAAAAACACAATAGATTAAATATTATAATGTGAAATGGTGCTGAGAATATAGGCTTTAGTCGCCTTGAAGTTTATTGAAATGCACACTACCTTTCTTTGCGTTGATTACTGTAATTGTTTTGTTTACTTTCCGCTTAAGGTCTTCTACGGGGTTCCTCGTGATTCGTTAAAATTTGGAGTCGTCACTAAGGATGTCGCTAATTTTGTTCATGTATTCATGGGTAGGAATCAATACATATGCTGCTGTTTTGTCGGCTTTTCTTATTGTTACGTCTTTCAGATTTTTTAGTTGTTTTGCTGCTTCTTTGAGTCGTGGGGTTAAGATTGTAGATAGATATGTTCCTCGTTTTTTCCCTGCTTCTGCAAGTAGTTCAGATTGAAGTGTGTCAGTGGTGATGACTTTTTTGTTGTCTTCTAACTTATGGATATCGTCCAGAAGCATTTCGATTTCCAGGCGTTTTTGATGCATCATTGGTTTAGATAAGAATTGACAATTTAGACCAAGAAATTATGCTTCTGGACGACATCCATAAGCAAGAAGACAACAAAAAAGTCATCACCACTGACACTCCAGGCTGAACTACTAACAGAAGCAGGGAAAAAACGAGGAACATATTCATCTACAATCTTAACCCCACGACTCAAAGAAGCAGCGAAACAACTAAAAAATCTGAAAGACGTAACAATAAGAAAAGCCGACAAAACAGCAGCATATGTATTGATTCCTACCCAAGAATACATGAACAAAATTAGCGACATCCTTAGTGACGACTCCAAATTTCAACGAATCACGAGGAACCCTGTGGAAGACCTTAAGCGGAAAGTAAACAAAACAATTACAGTAATCAACGCAAAGAAAGGTAGTGTGCATTTCAATAAACTTCAAGGCGACTATGGCTTAGGATATGCCTACGGCAATGTTAAGACGCATAACCCAGGTAACCCACTACGCCCTATAATCAGCCAAATACCAACCCCAACTTATCACCTGGCAAAGAAACTCAATGAACTCCTAACTCCATACACTCCAAGTAAGTTTAGTCTACAATTGTTACGGCCCTCTCGGGACGCAACGGGGTTCTCACTCTGATGTTGTTAGAGGAAGATATATGTATCCGTTCCCGAGCCAGTAGTGGCTATCAAGGGATGAGATCCGTGACGCAAGCAACTTAAATGGAGTAGGGAAAGAAAGCTAAGAACTTAATATTATATAATGTCCATCACCGATTAAATATATAAAAAGCAAAAAGTGCACAGGGGGAGGGTATTAACACTATACAAGGGGATTAATCCTCAATCGATGTCTTCTACTGAAGACGCTGGTGCCTTTATTCTCGGTGCCTTCTTCGTGGCCTCACGACGTGTCCTCTGAGAATGCCGAGCCTACCCGGGCCACAGGTCAGCCAAAACGCAGGTCCACTGGGGGCACCGTCGTGGAGGCCGTCAACCACACGTCCAGATGGTCTGCTGGCAGGTACTGAGCCACCAAGGCTGGTACGGCCACTCCACGAACGATATAAGGGGTACGCCCTAGACAGGAGTCTCGTGTGATATCCCAAATCACCCTCCTGTCCTCAATACCCCAGTGGATGATCGTCTCCAACAGTCGGTCCCGGGTAAATCCTTTCACTGCCACTCCAATGGCAGGCTAACACACCACAGTGTTCTTCCGGGGGGACGACGTCACAACAGCTGCAGCAAACTTCACAGTATGGAGACTGGCTGCCTCGGGTAGACTGACTCAACCTTCAACACAGTGGTCCCAGGTCGACTCTGTAAACAGACACGTCATCAATAACCGGAACACTAATACATCTCACTTACGGGCTCGGGCGCAAACACCTGACGTATCCAGTCCATAGATGGCGCTGTCGTCGGAGCACCACCTCACCAGAGGTCAGGAGCGGCGGTGTAGAGTGCTGAACCAGACTGGAAACTGGTCCTCGAGGCCAGTACACGCTGTCCTCACCAGGTGTCGTCGTCCGTTTGGCGGGGGTTTCGGGAGCTGACCCACAGATGGCGTGGTTGTCACTGCTCCAGGCTCGGACGTTGGATCCGGGTTCGTAACAACAATCATCAGCAGATTTCCTAGAATTGATCAAATCTACCCAGCCCGATGGAATCATCGCTTCCCTGGACGTTGAATCCCTTTTTACCAACGTCCCAGTCGACACAACCATAGGAATGATACTGGACAGAGTATACAGAGACGAGAGCACCCCCAAATTAGACATACCTGAGCCACACTTGAAGAGTCTTCTCGAAGCATGTACAAAGGAAGCCCCTTTCATCAGTCCACAAGGAGACATGTATTTACAGATAGACGGAGTAGCAATGGGCTCCCCCTTAGGAGTTTTATTTGCTAATTTTTGTATGGGAACCATCGAAGATAGGGTCTTCAGTAGCAGACAAAAACCAACTGTATACTGCCGTTATGTAGATGACATATTCGTAATAGTAAAAGACGCAGATGAGCTAATTGACCTAAAAAGCCATCTAGAGAGAGAGTCAGTACTCAGATTTACACATGAAAATAGTGAAAATAACAGTCTGCCATTCCTGGATGTACTAATAACAAAAACAGGAACCTCATTAAGCACCAACGTGTATACCAAGCCCACCAGAACCTGGTCACGTGCATGGAGAACCTGGTCACGTGCATGGAGAACCTGGTCACGTGCATGGAGAACCTGGTCACGTGCATGGAGAACCTGGTCACGTGCAGAGAAAGAGAACCTGGTCACGTGCATGGAGAACCTGGTCACGTGCAGAGAAAGAGAACCTGGTCACGTGCATGGGGAACCTGGTCACGTGCATGGAGAACCTGGTCACGTGCATGGAGAACCTGGTAACGTGCATGGAGAACCTGGTAACGTGCATGGAGAACCTGGTAACGTGCATGGAGAACCTGGTCACGTGCATGGAGAACCTGGTAACGTGCATGGAGAACCTGGTCACGTGCATGGAGAACCTGGTAACGTGCATGGAGAACCTGGTCACGTGCATGGAGAACCTGGTCACGTGCATGGAGAACCTGGTAACATGCATGGAGAACCTGGTAACGTGCATGGAGAACCTGGTCACGTGCATGGAGAACCTGGTCACGTGCATGGAGAACCTGGTAACGTGCATGGAGAACCTGGTCACGTGCATGGAGAACCTTGTCACGTGCATGGAGAACCTTGTCACGTGCATGGAGAACCTGGTCACGTGCAGAGAAAGAGAACCTGGTCACGTGCATGGAAAACCTGGTCACGTGCATGGAGAACCTTGTCACGTGCATGGGGAACCTGGTCACGTGCATGGAGAACCTGGTCACGTGCATGGAGAACCTGGTCACGTGAATGGAGAACCAGGTCACGTGCATGGAGAACCAGGTCACGTGCATGGAGAACCAGGTCACGTGCATGGAGAACCAGGTCACGTGCATGGAGAACCTTGTCACGTGCATGGAGAACCTGGTCACGTGCAGAGAAAGAGAACCTGGTCACGTGCATGGAAAACCTGGTCACGTGCATGGAGAACCTTGTCAAGTGCATGGAGAACCTGGTCACGTGCATGGAGAACCTTGTCACGTGCATGGAGAACCTTGTCACGTGCATGGAGAACCTGGTCACGTGCATGGAGAACCTGGTCACGTGCATGGAGAACCTGATCACGTGCATGGAGAACCTGGTCACGTGCATGGAGAACCTTGTCACGTGCATGGAGAACCTGGTCACGTGCATGGAGAACCTGGTCACGTGCATGGAGAACCTGGTCACGTGCATGGAGAACCTGGTCACGTGCATGGAGAACCTTGTCACGTGCATGGAGAACCTGGTCACGTGAATGGAGAACCTGGTCACGTGAATGGAGATCCAGGTCACGTGCATGGAGAACCAGGTCACGTGCATGGAGAACCAGGTCACGTGCATGGAGAACCAGGTCACGTGCATAAAGAACTAGGTCACGTCCAGAGAAAGAGAACCTGGTCACGTGCATGGAGAACCAGGTCACGTGCAGAGAAAGAGAACCTGGTCACGTGCATGGAAAACCTGGTCACGTGCATGGAGAACCTGGTCACGTGCAGAGAAAGAGAACCTTGTCACGTGCAGAGAAAGAGAACCTGGTCACGTGCAGAGAAAGAGAACCAAGTCACGTGCAGAGAAAGAGAACCAGGTCACGTGCAGAGAAAGAGAACCAGGTCACGTGCAGAGAAAGAGAACCAGGTCACGTGCAGAGAAAGAGAACCTGGTCACGTGCAGAGAAAGAGAACCAGGTCACGTGCAGAGAAAGAGAACCTGGGCACGTGCAGAGAAAGAGAACCAGGTCACGTGCAGAGAAAGAGAACCAGGTCACGTGCAGAGAAAGAGAACCAGGTCACGTGCAGAGAAAGAGAAGCAGGTCACGTGCAGAGAAAGAGAACCTGGTCACGTGCAGAGAAAGAGAACCAGGTCACGTGCAGAGAAAGAGAACCTGGTCACGTGCAGAGAAAGAGAACCAGGTCACGTGCAGAGAAAGAGAACCAGGTCACGTGCAGAGAAAGAGAACCAGGTCACGTGCAGAGAAAGAGAACCTGGTCACGTGCAGAGAAAGAGAACCAGGTCACGTGCAGAGAAAGAGAACCTGGTCACGTGCAGAGAAAGAGAACCAGGTCACGTGCAGAGAAAGAGAACCAGGTCACGTGCAGAGAAAGAGAACCAGGTCACGTGCAGAGAAAGAGAAGCATGGTCACGTGCAGAGAAAGAGAACCAGGTCACGTGCAGAGAAAGAGAACCTGGTCACGTGCAGAGAAAGAGAGTCTGATCACTTGCCAGAGACCCAATACAGAGTCTCCCGTTCCTGTATCCGTCAAGCTGGTTACATGACGTAACAAAATCAAGGAGTCCTGTCGAGTCCACTGAATCCGGATCAAGTCAGACTGGAGAAAGTTAATCCTGTCTACAAGTCAATCCAGCAAAACTTGCAAAATTGCCTTCACGGAAAGCTTCGCTGGAACTCCACTGAGGCGAAAGGATGTCTGGAAATCGAATGAGACATAAGGCGCCTGGAACACTAAAAAGCCCCCATAGAACACCTCAAACACTTATGAGTAGAGGGCCTCGAACTACAAGGATGGCAGCAGGATGTCTTAGACATGGATGAGGTAGAAGAACATTTAGATCTTGAAGGAGGCAGTATAGTGCCTCGAACTCTGAAACGGCAATTGGACACTTTGACCAGTTATATAGTATGCCGCCCCATAGTGGATCCCGATCTAAAACAAATACATAGTCAAGAAGGAAGTTCCTCCCTGTCAAGAAGGACGCTTCTTGACAGGAAGCAGAAATTTGCACTGAGACTCGTATCTGAATTGCGAAGGTTGCAGTATATGAAGAGAGACTGGGGAAACTAAACTTGATAACGCTGAAGGAACTAAAACTTGATAAAAGGAAGGAGAGAGGAGACATGATACAGAAGTATAAAATTCTTAGAGGCATTGACCGGGTGGAAACACAGGAAATATTCACAATGAATACCAATGGAAAAAGAGGGCACGAAGGGAAGCTTGAGACTGAGATGTTTCCTAGAGATATTACAAATGTTTCCTTTAGTATAAGGTAATGAGTAAATGGAATGACCTAAGGGAGCGAGTTTATATATATATATATATATATATATATATATATATATATATATATATATATATATATATATATATATATATGACTGCAAACAAGCCTGAATGGTCCCCAGGACTATATACAACTGAAAACTCACACCCCAGAAGTGACTCGAACCCATACTCCCACAACTGGTATGTACAGGGACGCCTTAATCCGCTTGACCATCACGACCGGACATAAGGAAGTGATAGCCGAGGCTATATGAACCACTTCCCCGCCGGCACTCGGATGGTAATCTTGGGCATAGCATTTTATCAAATCACCTCATTCTTTGGGGCACACGTGAGGAACACAAATGCAAACAAGCCTGAATGGTCCCCAGGACTATATACAACTGAAAACTCACACCCCAGAAGAGACTCGAACCCATACTCCCACAACTGGTATGTACAGGGACGCCTTAATCCGCTTGACCATCACGACCGGACATAAGGAAGTGATAGCCGAGGCTATATGAACCACTTCCCCGCCGGCACTCGGATGGTAATCTTGGGCATAGCATTTTATCAAATCACCTCATTCTTTGGGGCACACGTGAGGAACACAAATGCAAACAAGCCTGAATGGTCCCCAGGACTATATACAACTGAAAACTCACACCCCAGAAGAGACTCGAACCCATACTCCCACAACTGGTATGTACAGGGACGCCTTAATCCGCTTGACCATCACGACCGGACATAAGGAAGTGATAGCCGAGGCTATATGAACCACTTCCCCGCCGGCACTCGGATGGTAATCTTGGGCATAGCATTTTATCAAATCACCTCATTCTTTGGGGCACACGTGAGGAACACAAATGCAAACAAGCCTGAATGGTCCCCAGGACTATATACAACTGAAAACTCACACCCCAGAAGTGACTCGAACACATACTCCCACAACTGGTATGTACAGGGACGCCTTAATCCGCTTGACCATCACGACCGGACATAAGGAAGTGATAGCCGAGGCTATATGAACCACTTCCCCGCCGGCACTCGGATGGTAATCTTGGGCATAGCATTTTATCAAATCACCTCATTCTTTGGGGCACACGTGAGGAACACAAATGCAAACAAGCCTGAATGGTCCCCAGGACTATATACAACTGAAAACTCACACCCCAGAAGTGACTCGAACCCATACTCCCACAACTGGTATGTACAGGGACGCCTTAATCCGCTTGACCATCACGACCGGACATAAGGAAGTGATAGCCGAGGCTATATGAACCACTTCCCCGCCGGCACTCGGATGGTAATCTTGGGCATAGCATTTTATCAAATCACCTCATTCTTTGGGGCACACGTGAGGAACACAAATGCAAACAAGCCTGAATGGTCCCCAGGACTATATACAACTGAAAACTCACACCCCAGAAGTGACTCGAACCCATACTCCCACAACTGGTATGTACAGGGACGCCTTAATCCGCTTGACCATCACGACCGGACATAAGGAAGTGATATGTCCGGATATGTCCTTATGTCCGGTCGTGATGGTCAAGCGGATTAAGGCGTCCCTGTACATACCAGTTGTGGGAGTATGGGTTCGAGTCACTTCTGGGGTGTGAGTTTTCAGTTGTATATAGTCCTGGGGACCATTCAGGCTTGTTTGCATTTGTGTTCCTCACGTGTGCCCCAAAGAATGAGGTGATTTGATAAAATGCTATGCCCAAGATTACCATCCGAGTGCCGGCGGGGAAGTGGTTCATATAGCCTCGGCTATCACTTCCTTATGTCCGGTCGTGATGGTCAAGCGGATTAAGGCGTCCCTGTACATACCAGTTGTGGGAGTATGGGTTCGAGTCACTTCTGGGGTGTGAGTTTTCAGTTGTATATAGTCCTGGGGACCATTCAGGCTTGTTTGCATTTGTGTTCCTCACGTGTGCCCCAAAGAATGAGGTGATTTGATAAAATGCTATGCCCAAGATTACCATCCGAGTGCCGGCGGGGAAGTGGTTCATATAGCCTCGGCTATCACTTCCTTATGTCCGGTCGTGATGGTCAAGCGGATTAAGGCGTCCCTGTACATACCAGTTGTGGGAGTATGGGTTCGAGTCACTTCTGGGGTGTGAGTTTTCAGTTGTATATAGTCCTGGGGACCATTCAGGCTTGTTTGCATTTGTGTTCCTCACGTGTGCCCCAAAGAATGAGGTGATTTGATAAAATGCTATGCCCAAGATTACCATCCGAGTGCCGGCGGGGAAGTGGTTCATATAGCCTCGGCTATCACTTCCTTATGTCCGGTCGTGATGGTCAAGCGGATTAAGGCGTCCCTGTACATACCAGTTGTGGGAGTATGGGTTCGAGTCACTTCTGGGGTGTGAGTTTTCAGTTGTATATAGTCCTGGGGACCATTCAGGCTTGTTTGCATTTGTGTTCCTCACGTGTGCCCCAAAGAATGAGGTGATTTGATAAAATGCTATGCCCAAGATTACCATCCGAGTGCCGGCGGGGAAGTGGTTCATATAGCCTCGGCTATCACTTCCTTATGTCCGGTCGTGATGGTCAAGCGGATTAAGGCGTCCCTGTACATACCAGTTGTGGGAGTATGGGTTCGAGTCACCTCTGGGGTGTGAGTTTTCAGTTGTATATAGTCCTGGGGACCATTCAGGCTTGTTTGCATTTGTGTTCCTCACGTGTGCCCCAAAGAATGAGGTGATTTGATAAAATGCTATGCCCAAGATTACCATCCGAGTGCCGGCGGGGAAGTGGTTCATATAGCCTCGGCTATCACTTCCTTATGTCCGGTCGTGATGGTCAAGCGGATTAAGGCGTCCCTGTACATACCAGTTGTGGGAGTATGGGTTCGAGTCACTTCTGGGGTGTGAGTTTTCAGTTGTATATAGTCCTGGGGACCATTCAGGCTTGTTTGCATTTGTGTTCCTCACGTGTGCCCCAAAGAATGAGGTGATTTGATAAAATGCTATGCCCAAGATTACCATCCGAGTGCCGGCGGGGAAGTGGTTCATATAGCCTCGGCTATCACTTCCTTATGTCCGGTCGTGATGGTCAAGCGGATTAAGGCGTCCCTGTACATACCAGTTGTGGGAGTATGGGTTCGAGTCACTTCTGGGGTGTGAGTTTTCAGTTGTATATAGTCCTGGGGACCATTCAGGCTTGTTTGCATTTGTGTTCCTCACGTGTGCCCCAAAGAATGAGGTGATTTGATAAAATGCTATGCCCAAGATTACCATCCGAGTGCCGGCGGGGAAGTGGTTCATATAGCCTCGGCTATCACTTCCTTATGTCCGGTCGTGATGGTCAAGCGGATTAAGGCGTCCCTGTACATACCAGTTGTGGGAGTATGGGTTCGAGTCACTTCTGGGGTGTGAGTTTTCAGTTGTATATAGTCCTGGGGACCATTCAGGCTTGTTTGCATTTGTGTTCCTCACGTGTGCCCCAAAGAATGAGGTGATTTGATAAAATGCTATGCCCAAGATTACCATCCGAGTGCCGGCGGGGAAGTGGTTCATATAGCCTCGGCTATCACTTCCTTATGTCCGGTCGTGATGGTCAAGCGGATTAAGGCGTCCCTGTACATACCAGTTGTGGGAGTATGGGTTCGAGTCACTTCTGGGGTGTGAGTTTTCAGTTGTATATAGTCCTGGGGACCATTCAGGCTTGTTTGCATTTGTGTTCCTCACGTGTGCCCCAAAGAATGAGGTGATTTGATAAAATGCTATGCCCAAGATTACCATCCGAGTGCCGGCGGGGAAGTGGTTCATATAGCCTCGGCTATCACTTCCTTATGTCCGGTCGTGATGGTCAAGCGGATTAAGGCGTCCCTGTACATACCAGTTGTGGGAGTATGGGTTCGAGTCACCTCTGGGGTGTGAGTTTTCAGTTGTATATAGTCCTGGGGACCATTCAGGCTTGTTTGCATTTGTGTTCCTCACGTGTGCCCCAAAGAATGAGGTGATTTGATAAAATGCTATGCCCAAGATTACCATCCGAGTGCCGGCGGGGAAGTGGTTCATATAGCCTCGGCTATCACTTCCTTATGTCCGGTCGTGATGGTCAAGCGGATTAAGGCGTCCCTGTACATACCAGTTGTGGGAGTATGGGTTCGAGTCACTTCTGGGGTGTGAGTTTTCAGTTGTATATAGTCCTGGGGACCATTCAGGCTTGTTTGCATTTGTGTTCCTCACGTGTGCCCCAAAGAATGAGGTGATTTGATAAAATGCTATGCCCAAGATTACCATCCGAGTGCCGGCGGGGAAGTGGTTCATATAGCCTCGGCTATCACTTCCTTATGTCCGGTCGTGATGGTCAAGCGGATTAAGGCGTCCCTGTACATACCAGTTGTGGGAGTATGGGTTCGAGTCACTTCTGGGGTGTGAGTTTTCAGTTGTATATAGTCCTGGGGACCATTCAGGCTTGTTTGCGTTTGTGTTCCTCACGTGTGCCCCAAAGAATGAGGTGATTTGATAAAATGCTATGCCCAAGATTACCATCCGAGTGCCGGCGGGGAAGTGGTTCATATAGCCTCGGCTATCACTTCCTTATGTCCGGTCGTGATGGTCAAGCGGATTAAGGCGTCCCTGTACATACCAGTTGTGGGAGTATGGGTTCGAGTCAC